>NC_052324.1:43109110-43113969 GCF_016432855.1 Salvelinus namaycush | reverse complement strand
GTCTCTCTCTCTCTCTCTCTCTCTCTCTCTCTCTCTCTCTCTCTCTCTCTCTCTCTCTCTCTCTCTCTCTCTCTCTCTCTCTCTCTCTCTCTCTCTCTCTCTCTCTCTCTCTCTCTCTCTCTCTCTCTCTCTCTCTCTCTCTCTCTCTCTCTCTCTCTCTCTCTCTCTCTCTCTCTCTCTCTCTCTCTCTCTCTCTCTCTCTCTCTCTCTCTCTCTCTCTCTCTCTCTCTCTCTCTCTCTCTCTCTCTCTCTCTCTCTCTCTCTCTCTCTCTCTCTCTCTCTCTCAATTCAATTCAATTCAAGGGGCTTTATTGCCAAAGCAAGTGAAGTAGATAATAAACAAAAGTGAAATAAACAAAAAAAATGAACAGTAAACATTACACTCACAGAAGTTCCAAGAGAATAAATAAATGTCAAATGTAATATTATGTATATATAGTGTTGTGACAATGTGCAAATAGTGAAAATACAAAAGGGAAAATAAATAAACATAAATATGGGTTGTAATTACAATGGTGTTTGTTCTTCACTTTCTTGTGGCAGCAGGTCACAACTTGCTGCTGTGATGACACACTGTGGTATTTCACCCAGTAGATATGGGAGTTTATCAAAATTGGGTTTGTTTTCAAATTATTTATGGATCTGTGTAATCTGAGGGAAATATGTGTCTCTAATATGGTCATACATTTGGCAGGAGGTTAAGAAGTGCAGCTCAGTTTCCACCTCTTTTTGTGGGCAGTGTGCACATAGCCTGTCTTCTCTTGAGAGCCATGTCTGCCTGCGGCGACCTTTCTCAATAGCAAGGCTATGCTCACTGAGTCTGTAAATAGTCAAAGCTTTCGTTAAGTTTGGGTCAGTGACAATGGTCAGGTATTCTGCCACTGTGTACTCTCTGTTTAGGGCCAAATAGCATTCTAGTTTGCTCTGTTTTATTGTTAATTCTTTCCAATGTGTCAAGTAATTATCTTTTTGTTTTCTCATGATTTGGTTGGGTCTAATTGTGTTGCTGTCCTGGGGCTCTGTGGGGTCTGTTTGTGTTTGTGAACAGAGCCCCAGGACCAGCTTGCTTAGTTGACTCTTCTCCAGGTTAATTTCTCTATAGGTGATGGCTTTGTTATGGAAGGTTTGGGAATTGCTTCCTTTTAGGTGGTTGTGGAATTTAACGCCTCTTTTCTGTATTTTGATAATTAGCGGGTATCGGCCTAATTCTCTCTCTCTTCCTCTCTGTCTCTCTTTTTTCCATCTCTTCCTCTCTAGCTCTATCTCTCTCTGTGTCTGTCCTTTCCTTTCCTCTCCTCTGCTGTTCTCTTCCTCTCTCTCCCCCCTCTCTCACTCTCTCTTTCCGCCCTCTCTTTCTCATTCTCCATCTCCTCTTCTTTCTCGCCCGAGTATATGCATAGCCCCTTCATAATAATTCATGGAAGAGTTAAGAAAAAGCAAATTAGGCTTTATAAATGTTCACGGAAAGAAGACCGCAGCAACGCTGTCTGAAAACAAAGGAGAGAGAAATTCCAGAGAGAGCCAGAGGGGAGAAGACTGTTGGATGAGACAAGAGTAGCACTGGGTTAGACAGAGCTGCTACTAAAATCAATGGGACGTCTTTATAGGGTGAGTGGGATGAGTGGCTTCATATGTTTTTTTATTTTTTTTTTTTATTTTTTTTTTTATCCCATTTTCTCCCCAATGTTCGTGGTATCCAATCGCTAGTAATTACTATCTTGTCTCATCGCTACAACTCCCGTACGGGCTCGGGAGAGACGAAGGTTGAAAGCCATGCGTCCTCCGAAGCACAACCCAACCAAGCCGCACTGCTTCTTAACACAGCGCGCCTCCAACCCGGAAGCCAGCCGCACCAATGTGTCGGAGGAAACACCGTGTACCTGGCCCCCTTGGTTAGCGCGCACTGCGCCCGGCCCGCCACAGGAGTCGCTGGAGCGCGATGAGACAAGGATATCCCTACCGGCCAAACCCTCCCTAACCCGGACGACGCTATGCCAATTGTGCGTCGCCCCACGGACCTCCCGGTCGCGGCCGGCTGCGACAGAGCCTGGGCGCGAACCCAGAGACTCTGGTGGCGCAGTTAGCACTGCGATGCAGTGCCCTAGACCACTGCGCCACCCGGGAGGCCTGGCTTCATATGTTAACTCTCCAAATGGCAGCTTTGTTTATCCACACTTACTCCCAAACATCAGTCATGGAGCCTGGTGTTGTCATGACAACTACAATCCTTTTACTATGTAAAGTACTTAAAAAAAAAAAAAAGTGCAGTATTCTACTGCAGGCTACCCCAACTGGCGGTCTGCGGGCTGAATTTGGCCCGCAGTTGGTTTTATTTGGCCCAAGTTTTCTGAGCACATTTTTTTCTTCTTCATTAAAATACTTTTTGTTGTTGTTGTAATTTTCATTGTTGGACATAAAAGACTGTAAAAACACCAGGAAATCAGCTCCAAGTGATTTTAATTTAAGAAATCTGTTCCCAAGTATTCCCACGCATAATAGACAAGACACGTGATAGTATACAAATGTAAGCAAGGTTTGAAATGACTATGTTTTAGTCAGACATTATATCTGTTTGGGCTTCTTATGGTCAATTTGTAGTCTATAAATGATGTGTAACTATGTTTCGTCCCCCTGACCATCCGCTCAACAAAATATATCGTCCCGCAGCTGAATCTAGTTGATGAACCCTGTTCTACTGTATAAACTCAATCCATTATTAATATATCATAAGATAACAGACCTATTCAACAAGTAAAAGTGACACCAGTGTGTGTGTGTGTGTGTGTGTGTGTGTGTGTGTGTGTGTGTGTGTGTGTGTGTGTGTGTGTGTGTGTGTGTGTGTGTGTGTGTGTGTGTGTGCCACTCTTACCCTGTTTACACTCTGGGCAGCACTGTCCCTGGTGGGGCACAGCCAGCATCTCCAGGGGACAGGTGGGACAGGACGCCAGGTAGCAGGTCACCCTGCCCTCACGACACTCACACTCCCTGCAGGGGCCCTCACTCCACCTCTCCAGGTTCTAGAGGGGGAGGGGTGGGAGACAGGGGGGGAGAGGGAGAGGGAGCGAGAGCGATTAAGAGAGACCGAAACAGAGACAGCGAGAAAGAGAGAAAGACAGAGACAGAAACAAGCAGACAAAGATTGCCATGAGGTAGGGATGATCAACTGAAGCTATAGGAACTTTGTGTAGATTTCATGGATTACACTAAGTGATTATGGTGTACATTCCACCTAATCAATCCTCTGTACTCACCGCTAGTCGCCTCTGTTCTGTCCCAGAGGACTGATGTGGGTAGACACAAGAGGTCTTCATGGACTGACACTCGGGGCAGCACTTCCCTGGTAGGTGGACCAGCTCTGATCCCTGTCAAAAAGAAAAGAGAAATGGGTGCTCGCTCCATCTTTCTCTCTTACCTCTCCCCCCTCTCTCTCTTTCCTCTATCTCTCTCCCCCCTCTCTCTCTTTCCTCTATCTCTCTTCCCCCCTCTCTCTCCCCCCTCGCTCTCCCCCCTCTCTCTTCCCCCTCTCTCTCTTTCCTCTATCTCTCTCCCCCTCTCTCTCCCCCCTCTCTCTCTTTCCTCTATCTCTCTTCCCCCCTCTCTCTCCCCCCTCGCTCTCCCCCTCTCTCTCTCCCCCTCTCTCTCTCCCCCTCTCCCTCTCTTTCCTCTATCCCTCTCTCTCTCCTTCCTCTATCCCTCTCTCTATCCCTCTCCCCTCTCTCCCCCTCTCTCTTCCTCTATCGCTCTCTTTTCTATCCATCTCCTATCCCTCCTTCCCTCCCTCCCTCCCTCCTTCCTTCCTACCTTCCTTCAGTCCAGTGGTTAGAGGAAATTAGTCAATGTCCACCTTAACTCCCACACAACGTTAATTACACACACACACACACACACACACACACACACACACACACACACACACACACACACACACACACACACACACACACACACACACACACACACACACACACACACACACACACACACACACACACACACACGAAACCAGGATGAGGCATGGTACCAGGGTAGTAATACAACTGGAGTACTTCTACACCTGCATTGCTTGCTGTTTGGGGTTTTAGGCTGGGTTTCTGTACAGCACTTTGAGATATCAGCTAATGTAAAAAGGCTTTAAAAATAAATTTCATTGATTCCTTGAGTATGAATTGGAGCAGAATGTTGAACCACTAAATTGTTAACAAACAATTCAATGGAAGGCCTTTTGAAATCATTTGAAAATCCAGAAAAATATTAATCTTTGAGGACAAATTAATACGTTTTAGTCACACAGCTGATCTGGTTTCAGATCCATACTCGTCACTATTCAGAGTAGCCTGTTGTTGTATCAGTCTCTAGTCTCTCAATTCATGCTGTGTGACCTTAGTAAATCTGATCTGGAATCAGGCCAACTATGTATATCCTTAATTAATACTTGACAGGCTGTTTATTATAATCTCCCGTGGTTCTGCAGACTGAGAGAATGTGGCAGGACGGAGCGGGATGAGATCACAGCAGCATTAGTAACCCGTTTTGGGGGGGTTTCGTCACTGGTTATTCGGACATATCAGGATGGGGGTAAAGGCGGTGGTTAAACTGCTTCGCCACAAATGCTTGGCATGTGTACCCACAGCGATCAATGTGTGTGTGTGTGTGTGTGTGTGTGTGTGGGGGGGGGGGGGGGGCAGAAGTCACGCAGCTGACAAATTACACAAGATTTTACTTCTGGGTTAACAGAGATTACATTATACAATGATTGATGATGAGGGATCAACATCATGTGATGACAATAGAAACGTCTGATAACGTTACAAGAAAACACACTTGAATTAGTTCCACATATACAAACCATTTTAATTTGA
>NC_052324.1:43009110-43104110 GCF_016432855.1 Salvelinus namaycush | reverse complement strand
CCTGCAACCTCTGCTGAATACTGGTAGGCCATATGATCCTGCAACCTCTACTGAATACTGGTAGGCCATATGATCCTGCAACCTCTACTGAATACTGGTAGGCCATATGACCCTGCGTGCTCTGGACACCAGAATGTGACATGATATCCCTAGTTGATATTGACTGCAAACATGAATGACTTTCAGCTCCAAATTCATGTGTAAAATGCAGTTTATTTCTGTGTCTTGCGTTTTGAAAATACTTCACAGTTTATGGCTGTAATAACAAACTACATTTGCAAAGTGACTGTGAGCACAGTGACACTGTGCGGCATCATGTGTACGCTCCGGCATCATGTGCGCGCTCCGGCATCATGTGCGCGCTCCGGCATCATGTGCGCGCTCCGGCATCATGTGCGCGCTCCGGCATCATGTGCACGCTCCGGCATCACGTGTACGCGGGGGTCGCTAGCTTTGAAGCGCTCCTTTTTGGTGGTCCCAGGTCAAAAACAAATTGAAATCACTGAGCTAACAAACAGATTGCTGATTTGCTGTACAGCTATAGTATCTGGTGCAGCGCAAACGTCAAATTGTAGGGAGAGGACTGACATAAATTAATATGCAGCTCCAGACTAATATGTGATCCAGACTATGAACTGTTTACTTTACTCACCTGCAATTGGGCATCAAGCAACAATTACTAGCACAGGCTTACTGTTCTTTTGGTAAGCCAAAATTGCTTGAAATTCATAATTTACCTATGAAACTTGCATTTGGAATTTGTTGTTAAAATTAATTATTACATCATCAAAATGTGTTGTGGACAAAATAATTAAAATGGCTGTCTGGTAACCTCAATAAATAGGCAAAGATTTGTAGTTGAACAACTCATTGCCTGTATAGATTTTTTTAACTGGACTTGAAACATTACTTGAAATGACTTGTGACTCGAATCGACTTGCTCTTAAAATGCATGACTTGGACTTGACTCGAGGCTCGACCCGTTCTGCTTGGGACTGGACTTGAGACTTGGACCTCGTGACTTGAGACTTGCTTGTGACTCGAATAATAGTGACTTGGTCCCATCTCTGGTTAGTCTATGAAACATGTAACAAATAAAATGCGATTTGTTTTGAATATTCTTGTCAACTGCGATATAAAAAAAGTTTTTCATGTAAGTTGCCGGGATTCCACGTGCGTCCACTTACAGTATATCAGTACATTGTATGTAAACATTACGAAACTTTCATAATTTTTTCGCCCCAATTTTGTGATATCTAATTGGTAGTTACAATCTTGTCCCATCGCCGCAACTCCCATACGGACTCGGGAGAAGGTCGAGAGCCATGCGTCTTCAGAAACACGACTCTGCCAAGCCGCACTGCTTCTTGACACACTGCTCGATTAACCCAGAAGCCAACCGCAAAAATGTGTGGGAGGAAACACCATCCAACTGGCGACCGAAGTCAGGGTGCATCCACCCAGCCTGTCACAAGGAGTTACTAGAACGCGATGGGATCGGCCACCCGGACAACGCTGGGTCAATTGTGTACTGCCTCATGGGTCTCCTGGTCACAGCCGGCTGTGACACAGCATTGGATCGAACCCGGGTCTGTAGTGATCCCTCTGCGATGCAGTGCCTTAGACCACTTTGCCACTCAGGAGGCCACAACATTTATTTTCAATCAAAAAGGCCACACTTGGTCTCCTTCACGCTTCATTATTGCGCGGACAGGTTTTGGGGCGGAGTGTAAAGAAAAAGCCATATCTCAGACTGGCCAATAAAAAGAAAAGATTAAGAACACAGACACTGGACAGAGGAACTCTGCCTAGAAGGTCAGCATCCCGGAGTCACCACTAAACTGTTGACGTTGAGACTGGTGCTTGTGAAGCTGCCAGTTGAGGACTTGTGAGGTGTCTGTTTCTCAAACTAGATTTTCTAATGTACTTGTCCTCTTGCTCAGTTGTGCACCGGGGCCTCCCACTCCTCTTTCTATTCTGGTTAGAGCCAGTTTGCGCTGTTCTGTGAAGGGAGTAGTACACAGAGTTGTACGAGATCTTCAGTTTCTTGGCAATTTCTTGCATGGAATAGCATTCATTTTTCAGAACAAGAATAGGCTGACGAGTTTCAGAAGAAAGTGCTTTGTTTCTGGCCATTTTGAGCCTGTAATCGAACCCACAAATGCTGATGCTCCAGATACTCAACTAGTCTAAAGAAGGCCAGTTTTATTGTTTCTTTAATCAGGACAACAGTTTTAAGCTGTGCTAACATAATTGAAAAAGGGTTTTCTAATGATCATTTAGCTTTTTAAAATGATAAACGTGGGTAAGCTAACACAACGTGCCATTGGAACACAAGAGTGATGGTTGCTGATAATGGGCCTCTGTACGCCTATGTAGATATTCCACAAAAAATCAGCCTTTTCCAGCTACAATAGTCATTTACAACATTAACAACGTCTACCCTGTATTTCTAAGGGACAAAAAATGTGCTGTTCTTTCAAAAACAAGGACATTTCGAAGTGACCCCTAACCTTTGAACGGTAGTGTACAGTTGAAGTCGGAAGTTTACATACACCTTAGCCAAATACATTGAAACTCAGTTTATCACAATTCCTGACATTTAATCCTAGTAAAAATTTCCTGTCTTAGGTCAGTTAGGATCACCACTTTATTTTAAGAATGTGAAATGTCAGAATAATAGTATTAGAATTATTATTTCAGCTATTATTTCTTTCATCACATTCCCAGTGGGTCAGAAGTTTACACACACTCAATTAGTATTTGGTAGCATTGCCTTTAAATTGTTTAACTTTGGTCAAACGTTTTGGGTAGCCTTCCACAAGCTTCCCAAAATAAGTTGTGTGAATTTTGGCCCATTCCTCCTGACAGAGCTGGTGTAACTGAGTCAGGTTTGTAGGCCTCCTTGCTCGTGCACGCTTTTTCAGTTCTGCCCACAAATTTTCTATGGAATTGAGGTCAAGGCTTTGTGATGGCCACTCCAATACCTTGACTTGGTTGTCCTTAAGCCATTTTGCCACAACTTTGGAAGTATGCTTGGGTTCATTGCCCATTTGGAAGACCCATTTGTACCAAGCTTTAACTTACCGACTGATGTCTTGAGATGTTGCTTCAATATATCAACATAATTTTCCTCCCTTATGATGCCATCTATTTTCTGAAGTGCACCAGTCCCTCCTGCAGCAAAGCACCCCCACAACATGAGGCTGCCACCCCCGTGCTTCACGGTTGGAATGGTGTTCTTCGGCTTGCAAGCCTCCCCCTTTTTCCTCCAAAAATAACGATGGTCATTATGGCCAAACAGTTCTATTTTTGTTTCATCAGACCAGAGGGTATTTCTCCAAAAAAGTACCATCTCTGTCCCCGTGTGCAGTTGCAAACCGTAGTCTGGCTTTTTTATGGCGGTTTTGGAGCAGTGGCTTCTTCTATGCTGAGCGACCTTTCAGGTTATGTTGACATAGGACTCGATTTACTGTGGATATAGATACTTTTGTGCCTGTTTCCTCCAGCATCTTCACAAGGTCCTTTGCTGTTGTTCTGGGATTGATTTGCACTTTTCGCACCAAAGTACGTTCATCTGTAGGAGACCGAATGTGTCTCCTTCCTGAGCGGTATGACGGCTGCGTGGTCCCATGGTGTTTATACTTGCATACTATTGTTTGTACAGATGAAAGTGGTACCTTCAGGCATTTGGAAATTGTTCCCAAGGATGAACCAGACTTGTGGAGGTCTACAATTCTTTTTCTGAGGTCTTGGCTGATTTCTTTTGATTTTCCCATGAAGTCAAGCAAAGAGGCACTGAGTTTGAAGGTAGGCCTTGAAATACATCCACAGGTACACCTCCAATTGACTCAAATGATGTCAATTAGCCTATCAGAAGCTTCTAACGCCATGACATACTTTTTTGGCATTTCCAAGCTGTTTAAAGGCACAGTCAACTTAGTGTATGTAAACTTCTGACCCACTGGAATTGTAATACAGTGAATTATAAGTGAAATAATCTGTCTGTAAACAATTGTTGGAAAAATGACTTGTGTCATGCACAAAGTAGATGTCCTAACCGACTTGCCAAAACTATAGTTTGTTAACAAGAAATTTGTGGAGTGGTTGAAAAACAAGTTTTAATGACTCCAACCTAATTGTATGTAAACTTCCGACTTCAACTGTATAAATATATATATTTTCTTTGAATGTAGGTCAGCGATGAATTCAGCAAAGACGTTGGAAAGAAATTCCACCTGAAGTTGAGGTGAGGTCTTTAGAGGATTTACAGCATTAGATTTGTAGCAGCAAAAGGAATTCCCAGTTCAGACGCTAACTAGCTATGTAGCCGCCAAGCGTAGCGCTGCAGGGGGCAACCACAACGTATAAATAATATAACTGACAGACATGAGCTAACCTTTTGAAGTCCTCAGGCAACGGCTCAAACAGACTCCGAGTCTGGCAGGCTTTCCCCAGGGTTGGCAACAGTGTACACATGATATGATGCCAACCACAGTACAGGCAATACCGCCCCTCTAGCTCTGGTCCCTCTCTGCCTGAAAGACTATGGCTTCTATTGGATTCAACTGACCATTTTGATGACATATGACCTGGATCTGTTGTTGCTTTGGATTTGAGGCGTTAACTGTACAGTAAAGCAGAGCAGGGGAAAGCCTGGTATGAAACTTACCTCCATGACGGGCACACTTGGGGCAGCAGTCTCCGGCGGGGGTGAAGGCGGTCTGGTCTGGGGGGCAGCTGAGAGGAGGACAGGGTCTCTGTCTACAGGATACACTACCCCCAGAACACACACACACCTGGCACTGGGAGGCACTCCACTGACTGTCATGCTGTGGATGGATGGATGGTGGGGGAGGGAGGGAGGGAGTAATGTTTACTGTTCATTTTTATTGTTTATTTCACTTTTGTATATTATCTACTTCACTTGCTTTGGCAATGTTAACATATGTTTCCCCATGCCAATAAAGCCATTGAATTTAATTGAATTTAATTTAATTTAATTGAGAGAGAGCGAGAGACATACAGAGAGAGAGAGAGAGAGACATACAGAGGGAGAGAGACATACAGAGAGGGAGACATACAGAGAGGGAGAGAGACATACAGAGAGAGATAGAGACATACAAAGAGGGAGAGAGAAGGAGAGAGGGAGATAGATAGACAGAGAGAGAGTCAGAGAGAGACAGACAGACAGACAGACAGACAGACAGACAGACAGACAGACAGACAGACAGACAGACAGACAGACAGACAGACAGACAGACAGACAGACAGACAGACAGACAGACAGACAGACAGACAGACAGACAGACAGACTGTCTGTAATCTATAAATCCCTACTCCAGTGTTTCACCTTCCTAGCCCCAATCTAAAATAACACAACATTCAGTAAATAACAACATAAATCCTTATTCTGCTACTGTACCACATAACCCAATAGAGTTTATTCTCCCACTCCTCCACTCTCCCCTTCACCAACCCACAGAGAGTTAGTGTGAAGCTTCTGGAAGACCCAGGCAGACCCTCTAAAAACACATGAGTTTCCTGTCTCAGTAGAGCCTTGTGAAAAGTGTGAAAGACACTTGATGATTCAGAGACACCACTGGAATCCTAAACCCCAGGCCAGAGACGCTTGTTAGGAAGCTTGTTCTACCTAAAAAAGATTGGCCGCCAGCCAGCTCTCTCTCTTGTTGGTCCCAAATGGCACACTATTCACTACATACAGTAGTGCACCACCATGGGCCCTTAGGGTTCTGGTCAAAAGTAGTGCACTAAACAGGGAATAGGGTGTGATTTGGGACACAGACTATGTGTGAGATGGCGAAAGAAGAGGTGCTAACAAGAAAGAGATTGTGTATTGAGAGAGGAGGGGAGAGGGGAGAGGAGAGAGGAGAGAGGAGAGAGGAGAGAGGAGAGAGGAGAGGAGAGGAGAGGAGAGGAGAGGAGAGGAGAGGAGAGGAGAGGAGAGGAGAGGAGAGGAGAGGAGAGGAGAGAGAGAGGAGAGGAGAGGACAGGGGGACGGAATTAGAGGAGAGAGTAGAGAGGAAAGAGGAAGAGAGAGGAGAGAGGAGGGGGGAGAGAGGAGAGAGGAGAGAGGAGAGAGGAGGGGAGAGGAGAGAGGAGAGAGGGGGGGGCGAAATTGGAGGAGAGGGGAGAGAGGAGAGAGTAGAGAGGAGAGAGAGAGAGGAGAGAGTAGAGAGGAGGGGGTGAGAGGAGAGAGGAAGTAGGAGAGAGCAGAGAGGAGGGGAGAGAGGAGAGAAGATAGGGGAGAAAGGAGAGGAGAGGGGAGAGAGGAGAGAGGAGAGAAGATGGGACAGTTAGAGGAGAGCAGAGGAGAGAGGAGAGAAGAGAGAGGAGAGAGGAGAGAGGAGGGGACAGTTAGAGGAGAGAGGAGAGAAGATGGGACAGTTAGAGGAGAGAGGAGAGAAGATGGGACAGTTAGAGGAGAGAGTAGAGAGGAGGGGACATTTAGAGGAGAGAGGAGAGAAGAGGGGACAGAGGATAAGAAGAGGAAGACAGATGTTTTCTCTGGTCGTCCACAGTGGACCGTGTCACATACTGACCCCATAAACAGCTTCTTTATGCTGACAAGAGCCCTGGGAGGAGGGCAGGCACTGTGGACAACACTGGTTGGGAGGGATCCTCAACCGCTCTCCCTGAGGAGACACACAGAGAGAATTCAGTATCAGTCCCCTGTAGTCGACAACCATGTCAATGCAGGATGGAAAGAGAACTGTGAATGGCTCTTCTCCTTCGGTTTATTTTTATAACCTTTTAGTGAAAAATACAATAAAACAGCAACATATAGAGACAGATTCATTTAAACAGTTAGACCCTTAATAACGCAGAACGGAAGACAAAATGTGAACCATGGTTAAAAGTTCAATTCTATTTCAATTCCAGTCAATTCAGGAAAATCCAACTCCAATTCTCTACAAGGCCATTTTATTTCTGTTCTTTTTTAGTCTGTAATTAAATATAAATTACGGTCCCATTCTCATTTGCTTCTAACAGTACCAAGAATTAGAACAGGTCATGGTAGAAATAGTTTTAGTTACTCAGCTCCGTGGTTGTCACGTTCCTGACCTGTTTTCTCTTGTTTTTGTATGTGTTTAGTTGGTCAGGGCGTGAGTTGGGGTGGGCATTCTATGTTATGTGTTTCTATGTTTAGGTTCATTGTCATTTAGCCTGATATGGTTCTCAATCAGGGACAGGTGTTTTACGTTTCCTCTGATTGAGAACCATATTAAGGTAGGTTGTTCACACTGTTTGTTTGTGGGTGGTTGTCTTCGGTGTCCGTATGTCTACCACACGGGACTGTTTCGTTTGTCGTTCATGTATGTAGTCTGTTCCTGTTCGTGCGTTCTTCGTCTATTGTAAGTTCTCAAGTCAGGTCTGTCTACATCGTTTATTTGTTTTGTAGTCTGTTATAGTGTTTGTGTTTCGTCTTTCTTTATTAAAACTCATTATGTCATATAACTATCACACTGCGCATTGGTCCTCTGATCCTTCTCGCCTCTCCTCGTCTGAGGAGGAGGACGAAGTAGACAACCGTTACAGTGGTCCTGGAATTCTCTCCTGAACATTTTAAAATGTGATGATCTAGTTTCGTTGGTGGAGTTTAAACACTTGATCGATGTATATATCATAGAAGAGTGTCATTGTTTTTAGGACAGCTGTCTTTAGTCAAGATGTTTGTGTTTTTAATGTAATTGTTGTACTGTATGTTTGTTTATAGTTTTGTTTAATGTTGTGTTAGTGTATGTAAGTTGTTTTGTCTGAAACGTTGTTCCCTCTGCTGCTATTGGACCAGGTCTCTCTTGGAAAAGAGATGTTATCTCAATGAGAAAAAAACCTATATAAATAAAGGTAAAATTAAAATGCTTTTCGATGACGAAAATGTTGAATTGGAATTTGGTTAAATTCCTGAATTGACTGGAATGGAAATGAGCGGATATACTGGGTGACCTCAGAGAGATGTTTTATCTCTCTATTTGGTTAGGTCAGGGTGTGATTTGGGTGGGCAATCTAGGTTTTCTATTTCTTTGTTTTTGGCCGAGTGTGATAGAAGACACTATGGTGGGAAGGTCTGATAGACACTATGGTGGTGAGGAGGTCTGATAGACACTATGGTGGGGAGGAGGTCTAATAGACACTATGGTGAGGAGGAGGTCTGATAGACACTATGGTGAGGAGGAGGTCTGATAGACACTATGGTGAGGAGGAGATCTGATAGACACTATGGTGGGGAGGAGGTCTGATAGAAGACACTATGGTGAGGAGGAGGTCTGATAGACACTATGGTGAGGAGGAGGTCTGATAGACACTATGGTGGGGAGGAGGTCTGATAGACCCTATGGTGAGGAGGAGGTCTGATAGAGACTATGGTGAGGAGGAGGTCTGATAGACACTATGGTGAGGAGGAGGTCTGATAGACACTATGGTGGGGAGGAGGTCTGATAGACACTATGGTGAGGAGGAGGTCTGATAGACACTATGGTGAGGAGGAGGTCTGATAGACACTATGGTGAGGAGGAGGTCTGATAGAAGACACTATGGTGGGGAGGAGGTCTGATAGACACTATGGTGGTGAGGAGGTCTGATAGACACTATGGTGAGGGGGAGGTCTGATAGACACTACGGTGAGGAGGAGGTCTGATAGACACTATGGTGAGGGGGAGGTCTGATAGACACTATGGTGAGGAGGAGGTCTGATAGACACTATGGTGGTGAGGAGGTCTGATAGAAGACACTATGGTGGTGAGGAGGTCTGATAGACACTATGGTGAGGGGGAGGTCTGATAGACACTATGGTGAGGAGGAGGTCTGATAGACACTATGGTGAGGAGGAGGTCTGATAGACACTATGGTGGGGAGGAGGTCTGATAGAAGACACTATGGTGAGGAGGAGGTCTGATAGACACTATGGTGAGGAGGAGGTCTGATAGACACTATGGTGAGGAGGAGATCTGATAGACACTATGGTGAGGAGGAGGTCTGATAGACACTATGGTGAGGAGGAGGTCTGATAGACACTATGGTGAGGAGGTCTGATAGAAGACACTATGGTGGGGAGGAGGTCTGATAGACACTATGGTGAGGAGGAGGTCTGATAGACACTATGGTGAGGAGGAGGTCTGATAGACACTATGGTGGGGAGGAGGTCTGATAGACACTATGGTGAGGAGGAGGTCTGATAGAAGACACTATGGTGGGAAGGAGGTCTGATAGACACTATGGTGGGGAGGAGGTCTGATAGACACTATGGTGAGGAGGAGGTCTGATAGACACTATGGTGAGGAGGAGATCTGATAGAAGACACTATGGTGGGGAGAAGGTCTGATAGACACTATGGTGAGGAGGAGGTCTGATAGACACTATGGTGAGGAGGTCTGATAGAAGACACTATGGTGAGGAGGAGGTCTGATAGACACTATGGTGGGGAGGAGGTCTGATAGACACTATGGTGGGGAGGAGGTCTGATAGAAGACACTATGGTGAGGAGGAGGTCTGATAGACACTATGGTGAGGAGGAGGTCTGATAGAAGACACTATGGTGAGGAGGAGGTCTGAAAGACACTATGGTGAGGAGGAGGTCTGATAGAAGACACTATGGTGGGAAGGAGGTCTGATAGACACTATGGTGGGGAGGAGGTCTGATAGACACTATGGTGAGGAGGAGGTCTGATAGACACTATGGTGAGGAGGAGGTCTGATAGACACTATGGTGAGGAGGAGGTCTGATAGACACTATGGTGAGGGTTAACTATGGTGAGGAGGAGGTCTGATAGACACTATGGTGAGGAGGAGGTCTGATAGAAGACACTATGGTGGGGAGGAGGTCTGATAGACACTATGGTGAGGAGGAGGTCTGATAGACACTATGGTGAGGAGGAGGTCTGATAGAAGACACTATGGTGGGGAGGAGGTCTGATAGACACTATGGTGAGGAGGAGGTCTGATAGACACTATGGTGAGGAGGAGGTCTGATAGACACTATGGTGAGGAGGAGGTCTGATAGACACTATGGTGGGGAGGAGGTCTGATAGACACTATGGTGAGGAGGAGGTCTGATAGAAGACACTATGGTGAGGAGGAGGTCTGATAGACACTATGGTGGGGAGGAGGCCTGATAGACACTATGGTGGGGTGGAGGTCTGATAGACACTATGATGAGGAGGAGGTCTGATAGAAGACACTATGGTGAGGAGGAGGTCTGATAGACGCTATGGTGGGGAGGTCTGATAGACACTATGGTGGGGAGGAGGTCTGATAGAAGACACTATGGTGAGGAGGAGGTCTGATAGACACTATGGTGAGGAGGAGGTCTGATAGACACTATGGTGAGGAGGAGGTCTGATAGAAGACACTATGGTGAGGAGGAGGTCTGATAGACACTATGGTGAGGAGGAGGTCTGATAGAAGACACTATGGTGAGGAGGAGGTCTGATAGACACTATGGTGAGGAGGAGGTCTGATAGAATACACTATGGTGAGGAGGAGGTCTGATAGACACTATGGTGAGGAGGAGGTCTGATAGACACTATGGTGGGGAGGAGGTCTGATAGACACTATGGTGAGGAGGAGGTCTGATAGAAGACACTATGGTGAGGAGGAGGTCTGATAGACACTATGGTGAGGAGGAGGTCTGATAGACACTATGGTGGGGAGGAGGTCTGATAGACACTATGGTGAGGAGGAGGTCTGATAGACACTATGGTGAGGAGGAGGTCTGATAGACACTATGGTGGGGAGGAGGTCTGATAGACACTATGGTGAGGAGGAGGTCTGATAGAAGACACTATGGTGAGGAGGAGGTCTGATAGACACTATGGTGAGGAGGAGGTCTGATAGACACTATGGTGGGGAGGAGGTCTGATAGACACTATGGTGAGGAGGAGGTCTGATAGACACTATGGTGAGGAGGAGGTCTGGTAGAAGACACTATGGTGAGGAGGAGGTCTGATAGACACTATGGTGAGGAGGAGGTCTGATAGAAGACACTATGGTGAGGAGGAGGTCTGATAGAAGACACTATGTTGAGGAGGAGGTCTGATAGACACTATGGTGGGGAGGAGGTCTGATAGACACTATGGTGAGAAGGAGGTCTGATAGACACTATGGTGAGGAGGAGGTCTGATAGAAGACACTATGGTGGGGAGGAGGTCTGATAGACACTATGGTGAGGAGGAGGTCTGATAGAAGACACTATGGTGGGGAGGAGGTCTGATAGACACTATGGTGGGGAGGAGGTCTGATAGACACTATGGTGAGGAGGAGGTCTGATAGACACTATGGTGGGGTGAAGGTCTGATAGACACTATGGTGGGGTGAAGGTCTGATAGACACTATGGTGAGGAGGAGGTCTGATAGAAGACACTATGGTGGGGAGGAGATCTGAAATTCACTATGGTGAGGAGGAGGTCTGATAGACACTATGGTGAGGAGGAGGTCTGATAGAAGACACTATGGTGAGGAGGAGGTCTGATAGACACTATGGTGGGGAGGAGGTCTGATAGACACTATGGTGAGGAGGAGGTCTGATAGAAGACACTATGGTGAGGATGAGGTCTGATAGACACTATGGTGGGGAGGAGGTCTGATAGACACTATGGTGAGGAGGAGGTCTGATAGACGCTATGGTGGGGAGGAGGTCTGATAAACACTATGGTGAGGAGGAGGTCTGATAGACACTATGGTGGGGAGGAGGTCTGATAGACACTATGGTGAGGAGGAGGTCTGATAGAAGACACTATGGTGAGGAGGAGGTCTGATAGACACTATGATGAGGAGGAGGTCTGATAGAAGACACTATGGTGAGGAGGAGGTCTGATAGACGCTATGGTGGGGAGGTCTGATAGACACTATGGTGGGGAGGAGGTCTGATAGAAGACACTATGGTGAGGAGGAGGTCTGATAGACGCTATGGTGGGGAGGAGGTCTGATAAACACTATGGTGAGGAGGAGGTCTGATAGACACTATGGTGGGGAGGAGGTCTGATAGACACTATGGTGGGGAGGAGGTCTGATAGACACTATGGTGGGGTGGAGGTCTGATAGACACTATGATGAGGAGGAGGTCTGATAGAAGACACTATGGTGAGGAGGAGGTCTGATAGACGCTATGGTGGGGAGGTCTGATAGACACTATGGTGGGGAGGAGGTCTGATAGAAGACACTATGGTGAGGAGGAGGTCTGATAGACACTATGGTGAGGAGGAGGTCTGATAGACACTATGGTCAGGAGGAGGTCTGATAGACACTATGGTGGGGAGGAGGTCTGATAGAAGACACTATGGTGAGGAGGTCTGATAGACACTATGGTGAGGAGGAGGTCTGATAGAAGACACTATGGTCAGGAGGTCTGATAGACACTATGGTGAGGAGGAGGTCTGATAGAAGACAGTATGGTGAGGAGGAGGTCTGATAGACACTATGGTGGGGAGGAGGTCTGATAGAAGACACTATGGTGGGGAGGAGGTCTGATAGACACTATGGTGGGGAGGAGGTCTGATAGACACTATGGTGAGGAGGAGGTCTGATAGAAGACAGTATGGTGGGGAGGAGGTCTGATAGACACTATGGTGAGGAGGAGGTCTGATAGACAATATGGTGAGGAGGAGGTCTGATAGACACTATGGTGAGGAGGAGGTCTGATAGAAGACACTATGGTGAGGAGGAGGTCTGATAGACACTATGGTGAGGAGGAGGTCTGATAGAAGACACTATGGTGAGGAGGAGGTCTGATAGAAGACACTATGGTGAGGAGGAGGTCTGATAGACACTATGGTGAGGAGGAGGTCTGATAGACACTATGGTGAGGAGGAGGTCTGATAGAAGACACTATGGTGAGGAGCAGGTCTGATAGACACTATGGTGAGGAGGAGGTCTGATAGACACTATGGTGGGGAGGAGGTCTGATAGACACTATGGTGAGGAGGAGGTCTGATAGAAGACACTATGGTGAGGAGGAGGTCTGATAGACACTATGGTGAGGAGGAGGTCTGATAGACACTATGGTGGGGAGGAGGTCTGATAGACACTATGGTGAGGAGGAGGTCTGATAGACACTATGGTGAGGAGGAGGTCTGATAGACACTATGGTGGGGAGGAGGTCTGATAGACACTATGGTGAGGAGGAGGTCTGATAGAAGACACTATGGTGAGGAGGAGGTCTGATAGACACTATGGTGAGGAGGAGGTCTGATAGACACTATGGTGGGGAGGAGGTCTGATAGACACTATGGTGAGGAGGAGGTCTGATAGACACTATGGTGAGGAGGAGGTCTGGTAGAAGACACTATGGTGAGGAGGAGGTCTGATAGACACTATGGTGAGGAGGAGGTCTGATAGACACTATGGTGAGGAGGAGGTCTGATAGAAGACACTATGGTGAGGAGGGGGTCTGATAGAAGACACTATGGTGAGGAGGAGGTCTGATAGACACTATGGTGGGGAGGAGGTCTGATAGACACTATGGTGAGAAGGAGGTCTGATAGACACTATGGTGAGGAGGAGGTCTGATAGACACTATGGTGGGGAGGAGGTCTGATAGACACTATGGTGAGGAGGAGGTCTGATAGAAGACACTATGGTGGGGAGGAGGTCTGATAGACACTATGGTGAGGAGGAGGTCTGATAGACACTATGGTGAGGAGGAGGTCTGATAGACACTATGGTGAGGAGGAGGTCTGATAGAAGACACTATGGTGGGGAGGAGGTCTGATAGACACTATGGTGAGGAGGAGGTCTGATAAACACTATGGTGAGGAGGAGGTCTGATAGACACTATGGTGGGGAGGAGGTCTGATAGACACTATGGTGAGGAGGAGGTCTGATAGAAGACACTATGGTGGGAAGGAGGTCTGATACACACTATGGTGGGGAGGAGGTCTGATAGACACTATGGTGGGGTGAAGGTCTGATAGACACTATGGTGAGGAGGAGGTCTGATAGAAGACACTATGGTGGGGAGGAGGTCTGAAATTCACTATGGTGAGGAGGAGGTCTGATAGACACTATGGTGAGGAGGAGGTCTGATAGAAGACACTATGATGAGGAGGTCTGATAGACACTATGGTGGGGAGGAGGTCTGATAGACACTATGGTGAGGAGGAGGTCTGATAGACACTATGGTGAGGAGGAGGTCTGAAAGACACTATGGTGAGGAGGAGGTCTGATAGACACTATGGTGAGGAGGAGGTCTGATAGACACTATGGTGAGGAGGAGGTCTGATAGAAGACACTATGGTGAGGAGGAGGTCTGAAACACACTATGATGAGGAGGAGGTCTGATAGACACTATGGTGAGGAGGAGGTCTGAAAGACACTATGGTGAGGAGGAGAGGGGAGGTTGGCCGGTGTGTCTCAGAGGAGAGGGGAGGTTGGATGGGATGTCTCTGGGGAGAGGGGAGGTTGGATGGGATCTCTCAGAGGAGAGGGGAGGTTGGATGGGATGTCTCTGGGGAGAGGGGATGTTGGAAGGGATGTCTCAGAGGAGAGGGGAGGTTGGATGGGATCTCTCAGAGGAGAGGGGAGGTTGGATGGGATGTCTCAGAGGAGAGGGGAGGTTGGACAGGATGCCTCAGAGGAGAGGGAAGGTTGGACGGGATCTCTCAGAGGAGAGGGAAGATTGGACGGAATGCCCTGACAGTGTTGTTAGCTTTACATCTAGATTACTAATCAAAGTAGGAGAACAGAGAGGCGAGGATGGAGGAACGGGGCACACAACTGGTTATAAGACACCCAGCTATTCATTCAATCAATTATTCATTAATTCATTCATTGATTTGTTTGTTCGTTCACTCCTCCCTCCCTCCCTCCCTCCCTCCCCCGTCCTTCTCTCCTTTCCTCCCTCCCTCTCCCCTCCCTCCCCCCTCCCCCGTCCTTCTCTCCTTTCCCTCCCTCCCTTCCTCCCTCCCTCCCTCCCTCCCTCCCTCCCTCCCTCCCTCCCTCCCTCCCTCCCCCGTCCTTCTCTCCTTTCCTCCCTCCCTCTCCCCTCCCTCCCCCCCTCCCCCATCCTTCTCTCCTTTCCTTTCCTCCCTCCCTCCCCTCCCTCCCTCCCTCCCTCCCTCCCTCCCTCCCTCCCTCCCTCCCTCCCTCCCTCCCTCGTCCTTCTCTCCTTTCCTCCCTCCCTCTCCCCTCCCTCCCCCCTCCCCCGTCCTTCTCTCCTTTCCTTTCCTCCCCCCTCCCTCCCCTCCCTCCCCCCTCCCCCCTCCTCCCTTTGTATTACATCTTACCCTCTGGAAGTCACAGTGTGGGTTGAGGCAGGTAGCAGGTTGACAGACGGTGATGTCACTATAGCATGTACACTCCTGACAGGAGTCTGGTCTCCACGACGTGTTGTTCTGTAAACATAAACAACAACATTCGTGAGTTCATAAAGTCCATCATTATAAAAAGCATTGTCGTGATCAGTCACTGACAATGCAGCGTTACAACTTAGTTATTCAACAGCATACAGAGGAGAGGTAAGTCATATTTTACAGTGTAAAAAAATGCTATTAAAAACAAACAGTGGCAGTTAGTTGAATAAAAAGCAGGTCAGGTTGAACTTTAATTATTATCTGTAACAATATCAAACATAGATACATCCCTATACGGCCCTCCTGCGGGTTCATATGTGCGTTACGACAGGGATCGAAGACAACTGTCGTACAGTACTCACGTCTGCTGTCAGACACGTCAGTGTGTCTTCATCTTATTGTGACACTTACGAACACAATCGCAGCCCACAACGTCCTGAACTAATACAGCTGAGAGTGGAGCCGTTGTTTCAAACTATGAGACTAAAAGGCCCCCTTTGATTCTTCTGAGAAAACAGAGTGGTTGGATGTAGTACTTCAAACGCTGTAGTACTTTTGCGTAAAAGCTTAGAGAAGGAAAACAATGGGCTTTTCAAAAGAAAAGGACAAAGTTTGCATCTGAAAACTCTGAAGAGTGAAAATAAGAGTTGTTATGGTAGGAACACATGTACAGAACCTGACACAAAGTTAGGGATTAGAGACATTTTCTCAACAGGGAGGTTACAAGTTCATCAACTTTCAAAGCAGAATTACTTTCCCATTGTTTCTCAGCTCTAGTGTGTGATATACCATTTTCTATCTCTGAATCTCTACTTTTAACCAATGGGAAAAAAACTATTTCAAATGTTGCTATAGAAGATGGAATCGAGCCGCTCGGTCACATTAACATGTACGGGCTGTTCATATACACTACAGGACTGCTTGTCGAAACATCTCATTCCAAAATCATGGCCATTAACATGTACGGGCTGTTCATATACACTACAGGACTGCTTGTCGAAACATCTCATTCCAAAATCATGGCCATTAACATGTACGGGCTGTTCATATACACTACAGGACTGCTTGTCGAAACATATCATTCCAAAATCATGGCCATTAATATGGAGTTGGTCCCCCCCTTTGCTGCTATAACAGCCTCCACTCTTCTGGGAAGGCTTTCCACTAGATGTTGGAACATTGCTGCGGGGACTTGCTTCCATTCAGCTATAAGAGCATTAGTGAGGTTGGGCACTGATGTTTGGCGATTAGGCCTGGCTCACAGTCTGAGTTCCAATTCATCCCAAAGGTGTTTTGAAGGGGTTGAGGTCAGGGTTCTGTGCAGGCCAGTCAAGTTCTTCCACACCGATCTCGACAAACCATTTCTGTATGGACCTCACTTTGTGCACGGGACATTGTCATGCTGAAACAGGAAAGGGCCTTGCCCAAACTGTTGCCACAAAGTTGGAAGCACAGAATCGTCTAGAATGTCATTGTATGCTGTAGCGTTAAGATTTCCCTTCACTGGAACTAAGGGGCCCGAACCATGAAAAACAGCCCCAGACGATTATTCCTCCTCCACCAAACTTTACAGTTGGCACTATGCATTTGGGCAGGTAGCGTTCTCCTGGCATCCGCCAAACCTCGATTTGTCCGTCAGACTGCCAGATGGTGAAGCGTGATTCATCACTCCAGAGAATGCGTTTCCACTGCTCCAGAGTCCAATGGCAGCGAGCTTTACATCACTCCAGCCGACGCTTGGCATTGCGCATGGTTATCTTAGGCTTTTGTGCAGCTGCTCGGCTGTTCTTGCGCTGATGTTGCTTCCAGAAGCAGTTTGGAACTCGGTAGTGAGTGTTGCAACCGAGGACAAGACGATTTTAACGCGCTACATGCTTCAGCACTCGGCGGTCCCGTTCTGTGATCTTGTGTGGCAGGCGGTATGGAGAGGGAGTGAGAGAAGGAGAGAGGGAGAGGGATGAGGGAGAGGAGGAGAGGGAGAGGTATGGAGAGGAAGAGAAAGGAGGAGGGAGAGGAGGAGAGGGAGGGAGAGGAGGAGGAGGGGGCGGGAGAGGTGGAAAAATATGGAGAGGGAGGGAGAGGAGGAGAGGTATGGAGAGGGAGGGAGTGGAGGAAATGGAGAGGAGGGAGGAAGAGGAGAAGAGGGATGAAAAGGAGGAGAGGGAGTAGAGGAGAGGGAGGGAGAGTAGGGACAGGTTTGGACAGGAGGAGAGGGAGGGAGGGAGGGAGAGAAGGAGAAAATGAGTTATATGGAGAGGGATGGAGGGAGAGGAGAAGAGGGAGGGAGGGAGGGAAAGGAGGAGTGGGAGGGAGAGCTGGTGATAACAGTGGCATGATTCAGAGTCACCTTCAGAAGAGTCACTCGACATAGACGTCTTAATGCCAGACCCAGCCTTAGGTGTCAGTCACTAACAACTGACACATTTCAGTTGAATGCATTCAGTTGTATAACTGACTAGGTACCCCCCTTTCCTGTCCCTTTCTTTCCTCTTATGTCCTGGTGGCATTGATGAAAAATCAACCAAACTGTCCTGGGACCAGCTGTTTAGAGCATGAAAAGTAACTAAGTAAAGAATGTCTTAGGAATTTGAGAGTCACGAAAGGTCTCTGATAAATGGGGGAATTAAACCAGACCTGGGTTCAAACAGGATCTGAAATCTTCCGCATACCTCAACTGTGCTAGATTGATCTTTTCAAGCGCGATGGAACCAACGGAATACTCTCTGAAAGTGCAAAAGTACCCATGCACTCCAGACAGGCTCAAGTCAAAGCTCAAAGTATTTAAACAATTTTGAAAACTATTTGAACCCAGGTGGGAGGGAACCATTGTAACACTGAGAGCATGGCAGGGGTCTGATGAGCCAAGTGTTAGGTGGGATATCCCTGTCCTGTCCTCTACTCTGCGCTCCTCGCTGTGTGAGCGTCAGGAATGTAGAGCTTCTCTTTCTGGGTCGGAAGGAAGACATACGTGACGATTTCATATGTCACATCCAATCTCCAGAACATGAATCCAGAACATGAATCCAGAACATGAATCCAGAACAGGAATCCAGAACAGGAATCCAGAACAGGAATCCAGAACAGGAATCCAGAGTGATATGGAAGGAGTTGTTTTTGTGAAGAGCTATTATTTAATTTCAAGGCTATACAATGATGACTTCTCTATACAACAGTACAGTATGGGTTGTTACCTGGCTGACTTCTTTATGGAACAGTACAGTATGGGTTGTTACCTGGCTGACTTCTTTATGGAACAGTACAGTATGGGTTGTTACCTGGCTGACTTCTTTATGGAACAGTACAGTATGGGTTGTTACCTGGCTGACTTCTTTATGGAACAGTACAGTATGGGTTGTTACCTGGCTGACTTCTTTATGGAACAGTACAGTATGGGTTGTTACCTGGCTGACTTCTTTATGGAACAGTACAGTATGGGTTGTTACCTGGCTGACTTCTCTATAGAACAGTACAGTATGGGTTGTAACCTGGCTGACTTCTCTATGGAACAGTACAGTATGGGTTGTTACCTGGCTGACTTCTCTATAGAACAGTACAGTATGGGTTGTTACCTGGCTTCTCTATAGAACAGTGCAGTATGGGTTGTTACCTGACTTCTCTATAGAACAGTACAGTATGGGTTGTTACCTGGCTGACTTCTTTATGGAACAGTACAGTATGGGTTGTTGCCTGGCTGACTTCTCTATAGAACAGTACAGTATGGGTTGTTACCTGGCTGACTTTATGGAACAGTACAGTATGGGTTGTTACCTGGCTGACTTCTCTATGGAACAGTACAGTATGGGTTGTTACCTGGCTGACTTCTCTATGGAACAGTACAGTATGGGTTGTTACCTGACTGACTTCTCTATAGAACAGTACAGTATGGGTTGTTACCTGGCTGACTTCTTTATGGAACAGTACAGTATGGGTTGTTACCTGACTTCTTTATGGAACAGTACAGTATGGGTTGTTACCTGACTTCTCTATAGAACAGTACAGTATGGGTTGTTACCTGGCTGACTTCTTTATGGAACAGTACAGTATGGGTTGTTGCCTGGCTGACTTCTCTATGGAACAGTACAGTATGGGTTGTTACCTGGCTGACTTCTTTATGGAACAGTACAGTATGGGTTGTTACCTGGCTGACTTCTTTATGGAACAGTACAGTATGGGTTGTTACCTGGCTGACTTCTCTATGGAACAGTACAGTATGGGTTGTTGCCTGGCTGACTTCTCTATGGAACAGTACAGTATGGGTTGTTACCTGGCTGACTTCTCTATAGAACAGTACAGTATGGGTTGTTACCTGACTTCTCTATGGAACAGTACAGTATGGGTTGTTACCTGACTTCTCTATGGAACAGTACAGTATGGGTTGTTACCTGGCTGACTTCTCTATGGAACAGTACAGTATGGGTTGTTACCTGGCTGACTTCTTTATGGAACAGTACAGTATGGGTTGTTACCTGACTTCTCTATAGAACAGTACAGTATGGGTTGTTACCTGGCTGACTTCTCTATGGAACAGTACAGTATGGGTTGTTACCTGGCTGACTTCTCTATGGAACAGTACAGTATGGGTTGTTACCTGGCTGACTTCTCTATGGAACAGTACAGTATGGGTTGTTACCTGGCTGACTTCTCTATGGAACAGTACAGTATGGGTTGTTACCTGGCTGACTTCTCTATGGAACAGTACAGTATGGGTTGTTACCTGGCTGACTTCTCTATGGAACAGTACAGTATGGGTTGTTACCTGGCTGACTTCTCTATGGAACAGTACAGTATGGGTTGTTACCTGGCTGACTTCTCTATGGAACAGTACAGTATGGGTTGTTACCTGGCTGACTTCTCTATGGAACAGTACAGTATGGGTTGTTACCTGGCTGACTTCTCTATGGAACAGTACAGTATGGGTTGTTACCTGGCTGACTTCTTTATGGAACAGTACAGTATGGGTTGTTGCCTGGCTGACTTCTCTATAGAACAGTGCAGTATGGGTTGTTACCTGACTTCTCTATAGAACAGTACAGTATGGGTTGTTACCTGGCTGACTTCTTTATGGAACAGTACAGTATGGGTTGTTGCCTGACTTCTCTATAGAACAGTACAGTATGGGTTGTTACCTGGCTGACTTCTCTATGGAACAGTACAGTATGGGTTGTTACCTGACTTCTCTATAGAACAGTACAGTATGGGTTGTTACCTGACTTCTCTATAGAACAGTACAGTATGGGTTGTTACCTGACTTCTCTATAGAACAGTACAGTATGGGTTGTTGCCTGGCTGACTTCTCTATAGAACAGTACAGTATGGGTTGTTACCTGACTTCTCTATAGAACAGTACAGTATGGGTTGTTACCTGGCTGACTTCTTTATGGAACAGTACAGTATGGGTTGTTACCTGACTTCTCTATAGAACAGTACAGTATTGGTTGTTACCTGGCTGACTTCTTTATGGAACAGTACAGTATGGGTTGTTGCCTGACTTCTCTATAGAACAGTACAGTATGGGTTGTTACCTGACTTCTCTATGGAACAGTACAGTATGGGTTGTTACCTGACTTCTCTATAGAACAGTACAGTATGGGTTGTTACCTGACTTCTCTATAGAACAGTACAGTATGGGTTGTTACCTGGCTGACTTCTCTATGGAACAGTACAGTATGGGTTGTTGCCTGGCTGACTTCTCTATAGAACAGTACAGTATGGGTTGTTACCTGGCTGGCTTTATGGAACAGTACAGTATGGGTTGTTACCTGGCTGACTTCTCTATAGAACAGTACAGTATGGGTTGTTACCTGGCTGACATCTCTATAGAACAGTACAGTATGGGTTGTTACCTGACTTCTCTATGGAACAGTACAGTATGGGTTGTTACCTGGCTGGCTTCTCTATAGAACAGTACAGTATGGGTTGTTACCTGACTTCTCTATAGAACAGTACAGTATGGGTTGTTACCTGGCTGACTTCTCTATGGAACAGTACAGTATGGGTTGTTACCTGGCTGACTTCTCTATGGAACAGTACAGTATGGGTTGTTACCAGGCTGGTTCCAGAGATGAAGAAAAAAGGAGCAAAAACACGAGTTAATCTTCAGTAATGAACATGACTTTATTAAGACAAAAGATAGAATAACAACTTGCATACAGTTGTTGTCAGCAGCAACCGGAAGAGAGATCCTCTGTCTGATAGTTCTGGGTTACTGCCAGACTGAGCAAGACATAGATAGTGTGTTAAAAATCATGTCATGAATAACTAGACTTTTGAATCACCACGATTTATTATTAACAATGTATTATAAATAATTTATATACATACTCTCAATCAGCCCACTGCTCATCACATGCATTCAAAGGAGGTCAGCAACCGTCTTCTAATGTAAAGGCTTAATGAAACATAGTCCCCTCATCTGAATACTGAAATAAAAGGAACCATTAGCTAATAGCCAATGTCAGGCCGGGTCTGTAGCTCTATTTGGCATATTACATAATAAAAAATAATGTTTATTTGTAAGAGTTAGCTGACTAGCTTGTAAAGTGGTTAATAAAAGCATACACTCTTAGATTTAAAAAAAAGTGGTTCTGTATAGCACCTTTTGGTCAATTCAAATTTGAACTGCCATTCTGATTCAAAAACCAACTGCCATTCTGATTCAAAAACCAACTGCCAATCCAGCATGAAGATTCAAGAGGAAGGTGGTTGAACTTGCAAATAGCCTACCAATAAGCACCTTATTTTTCCATTTATTAAGGTAAGCAAAGTTCATTATTTAATTCAAGTATATGAAGCCAAAGTCTTATGAAAAACTATAGCTAGACTAGATAAAGTTGTGTTAGAATTTGAGCACCGTTTGTAGGCTAGCTAGATAACTTTGCAAGGTAGCTAGCTAGACAGGAACAAGCTAGGCTACTTTAATTAAATACATGACTTCCTCTTGTTCCTTGCTAGTAATTTAGTTTGCAACAACACAGGTTTGTATGAACCTTGCTGTTTACCACTCCGACCTCGGCAACAATGTTGAAAAAATGCGAATTCGATCTCCAGAGGTAACGGTGTCGTCAGCTAGCAATGTTTCTGACCACGTGAAATCATGCAGCATCATCATCACTATGGATAGAAAGGTTAATGCAAAATAGCTCAAACAAATGAAAAGGGAGTTAGTTAGCTGTGAATTTCAGAGTTTGATGTGACTGTGTTAACTTTTGTTAGCTGTTGTTTGCTTATTAAATCGTCATTAGACCTCATTAGAACCCTCAAGGTTCTTTGCCTTCACTGGGTATGCAGAGCCTTCGGAAAGTATTCAGACCCCTTGACATTTTCCACATTTTGTTAAGTTACAGCCTTATTCTAAAATGGATGAAATAAAATAAAAAATCTCAGCAATCTACACACAACACCCTTTAACTGTAATGACCGACGCTGGAGAAGAGAAGCAGGTACGGGGAGTCGACATTTAATACGGAACAGACAGGCAACAGGACAGGAACAGCGTCAGCACACGGGTAAACAAGGACATATGACAATTAATGCTGCAGCAGGGAACAGAGCAGGGAACCAGACAGATAATGACAGAGGTGATTGAGTCCAGGTGAGACCAATAATCGCTGATGCGTGTGACAGGGAAAGGCAGGTGTGCGTAATGATGGTTGCCGGAGTACGTAATGGTGGGGAGCATGGCGCCTTCGCACGCCAGGGAGGGAGAGCGGGAGCAGGCGTGACAATAACGACAAATTGAAAACAGGTTTTTATAAATTTTAGCAAATTTATAACAAAAAAATAACAGAAATACCTTATTTACATAAGTATTCAGACCCTTTGTTATGAGACTTGAAATTGAGCTCAGGTGCATCCTGTTTCCATTGATCATCCTTGAGATGTTTCTACAACTTGATTGGAGTCCACCTGTGGTAAATTCAATTGATTGGACATGATTTGGAAAGGCACCCACCTGTCTATATAAGGTCCCACAGTTGACAGTGCATATCAGAGCAAAAACCAAGCCATGAGGTCGAATGAATTGTTCGTAGAGCTCCAAGGCAGGATTGTGTCGAGGCACAGATCTGGAGAAGGTTACCCAAAAAAAGTCTGCAGCATTGAAGGTCCCCAAGAACACAATGGCCTCCATCATTCTTAAATGGAAGAAGTTTGGAACCACCAAGACTCTTCCTAGAGCTGGCCGCCTGGGTAAACTGAGCAATCGGGGGAGAAGGGCCTTGGTCAGGAAGGTGACCAAGAACCCAAAGGTCACTCTGACAGAACGAGTTCCTCTGTCAAGATGGGAGAACATTCCAGAAGGACAACCTTCTCTGCAGCACTCCACCAATCAGGCCTTTATGGTAGAGTGGCCAGACCGAAGCCACTCCTCAGTAAAAGGCACATGACAGCCCGCTTGGAGTTTGGCAAAAGGCACCTAAAGACTCACAGACCATGAGAAACAAGATTTTATGGTCTGAAGAAACCAAGATTGAACTCTTTGGCCTGAATGCCAAGCGCTACGTCTTGAGTAAACCTGGCACCATCCCTACGGTGAAGCATGGTGGTGGCAGCATCATGCTGTGGGGATGTTTTTCAGTGGCAGGGACTGGGAGACTAGTCAGGATCGAGGCAAAGATGAACTGAGCAAAGTACAGAGAGATCCTTGATGAAAACCTGCTCCAGAGTGCTCAGGACCTCAGACTGGGGCGAAGGTTCACCTTCCAACAGGACAACAACCCTAAGCACACAGCCAAGACAATGCAGGAGTGGCTTCGGGACAAGTCTCTGAATGTCCTTGAGTGGACCAGCCAGAGCCCGGACTTGAACCCGATCTAACATCTCTGGAGAGACCTGAAAATAGCTGTGCAGCGACGCTCCCCCATCCAAACTGACAGAGCTTGAGAGGATCTGCAGAGAAGAATGGGAGAAACTCTCCAAATACAGGTGTGCCAAACTTGTAGCGTCACACCCAAGAAGACTCGGGGCTGTAATCGTTGCCAAAGGTGCTTCAACAAAGTACTGAGTAAAGGGTCTGAATACTTATGTAAATGTGATATTTCAGTTTTCTACAAAACTGTTTTTTCTTTGTCATTATGGGGTATTGTGTGTAGATTGAATACACTTAAAAAAAATATACATTTTAGAATAAGGCTGTAACGTAACAAAATGTGGAAAAAGTCAAGGGGTCTGAATACTTTCCCGAAGGCACTATATATATAGAACACAGGCGGCTGGTGGCACCTTAATTGGGGAGGACGTGCTCATAGTAATGTCTGGAACAGAATAAATGAAATGGTTTCCATTCCAGCCATTATTATGAGCCGTCCTCAAATCAGCAGCCTCCTGTGATATAGAACCTTTTTTTAGTAAAGGGTTCATTAATCTCATCCAAAGTAGCCAAGTGCTCTATATAGAAACCCAAAGAACCATTTATTCTAAGAGTGCACAACAACGATTGGGAGGCAGAACCCCGTTTCTTGTGTGAAGCACTGAACCTAGTCTACAAAACATAACTGCACTGTATGTATTACACTACAAATAAATGACTGAATAGCAGTGGGACAATGCAGGTCCAATGGGGGCTGCTGTCACTGTTTCTGTGCCAGGCAAGTTACAGACAGTTTCATCACCCTCACCAGTGCCAGAAATATCAAGCCTGAAAGGTCAAAGTGCCAGTCCATTTCTGCTGGCGTCACTGGTACTTGGCACACACACTGCATACCACCACAGCACACACACACACACGCACACACACACGCACACACACACACAATCACACACACTGCATACCACCACAACACACACACACACTCACACACACACACACTGCATGCCACTACAGAAAGACACAATGAACAGACACCACAAAATATATTTTAATTAGTGGGGTTTGTTGTAGGACGAGACAACGTTCTGATGGTTTATGGGACTAACGGTGTTAGCGAAGCATGCAGGCAGGCTAAAGCAAACGATCAAAACTAACTGAAATATTTTCAGTAGTATTTCAGCCCAGGTTTGGTCAGATGAAACCACATAGAGGGAAATAAAACAGCAGGAATATGGAACCTTATTCATTACAGCCCTAAACATTTGACTGTGTGTCTTAATGCTTTAGTAAAACCCTTAGTAGCTTAACCACGAATCACAATAAAGCCTTTAACAGGACTATCAGTCAGCGGTCCTGGAGCCACTGTCTGTGTGTATAGCTCCCGAGTGGCGCAGCGGTCTGAGGCACTGCATCTCATTGCAAGATAGGTCACTGTAGTCCCTGATTTGAATCCAGGCTGCATCACATCCAGCCGTGATTGACTGTCCCATAGGGCGGCACACAATTGGCCCAGGTTTGGCCCGGGTTTGGCCCGGGTTTGGCCCGGGTTTGGCCCGGGTTTGGCCGGGGTTTGGCCGGGGTTTAGGTCGTCATTGTAAATCAGAAGTTGTTCTTCCCCTGCTTGCCTAGTTAAATTTTTAAAATTCTATTAAAATAGAAGGGGTGGGCAGAGAAATATATTTAGTTTAGATATATATATATTTATATAAATATATGGCTCGGGGGGGTTGGTTGTGTGTGCATATAGATGCCTTTATTAATCATAAACAGGAACTCAGTAAGGTCAATGATTGACAGAAATAAACGTGGTACCCTCATGACCTCTGCTTCTATCATTAGGGTTGTATTTCAGCTATGTGATCCTCTCAACTAATGCCTGGTCAAGATTGGCATGGACACAATTGAGTCTGTAGATAGTCAAGGATTTTCTTAACTTGTGGTCAGTCACAATGATCAGGTATTCTGCCACTGTGTACTCTCTGTTTAGGGCCAGATAGCATTCTAGTTTGCTCTGTTGTTTTGTTCATTCTTTCCAATGTGTCAAGTAATTATCTTTTTGTTTTCTCATGATTTGGTCTAATTGTGTTGCTGTCCTGGGGCTCTGTGGGGTGTGTTTGTGTTTGTGAACAGAGCCCCAGGACCAGCTTGCTTAGGGGACTCTTCTCCAGGTTAATCTCTCTGTAGGTGATGGCTTTGTGTTGGAAAGTGTGGGCATCGCTTCCTTTTAGGTGGTTGTAGAATTTAACAGCTCTTTTCTGGACTTTGATAATTAACGGGTATCGGCCTAATTCTGCTTTGCATACATTATTTGGCGTTTTATGTTGTACACAGAGGATATTTTTACTGAATTCTGCATGCGGAGTCTCAATTTTGTTTGTCCCATTTTGTGACTTCTTGGTTGGTGAGTGTCATATTATGTATATATACAGTGTTGTAACGATGTGCAAATGGTTAAAGTACAAAAGGGAAAATAAATAAACATAAATATGGGTTGTATTTACAATGGTATTTGTTCTTCACTGGTTGCCCTTTTCTTGTGGCAACAGGTCACACATCTTGCTGCTGTGATTGCACAATCTCTGCCTCTCTTCTCGGTCTCTCTCTCTCTTCTTGGTCTTTCTCTCTCTCTGTCTTTCTCTTTCTGCCTCATTGCCTCTCTCTCTCTTCTCTGTCTCTCTCTCTCGCTCTCTCTCTATCTGTCTGCCTCTCAATTCAAGGGGCTTTATTGGAATGGGAAACCTATGTTTACATTGCCAAAGCCTCTCTCGCTCGCTCTCTTTATGCCTTCCTCTCTCTCTCTGTCTCTCTCTTTATGCCTTCCTCTCTCTCTCTGTCTCTCTCTGTCTGCCTCTCTGTCTCTCTGTCTCTCTCTTTCTGCCTTCCTCTCTCTGTCTCTCTCTTTCTGCCTTCCTCTCTCTCTCGCTCTCTTTCTGCCTGCCTCTCTATATATCTCCTCTCTCTCTCTCTGCCTGCCTCTATATGTCTCTCTCTCTATATGTCTCTATATGTCTCTCTCTCTCTCTCTCTCTCTCTCTCTCTCTCTCTCTCTCTCTCTCTCTCTCGCTCTCTCTCTCTCTCTCTCTCTCTCTCTCTCAGCTCATTTAATTTAACCCCCTAGAGAAGGAAACTGATGGGTTTTGATTTAGTCTGGTTTTAGGCTTAGACCGAAGGCTGGGCTACCCCATTGGCACCTCCATTCAATATGTTACTATGGTAAACTACTACTGTATAAGCTGATCAGATTGGAGACAAACAGCAGCACATGTTCACAACCCTGACAACTTAATAACAGCCCTAAAATGTCAAGTATGTGCCTCAGCTGCATGGTAACTTAAAAACCTATCCAATGACGAACCCATCTCTTTATCACATGGAGACTTCAGTAGAGAACAACAGCTGCAGACGTCCTGTTGGCTGTTTCCACACAGCCTTAAACACACTCACACACAGCCTTAAACACACTCACACACAGCCTTAAACACACTCACACACAGCCTTAAACACACTCACACACAGCCTTAAACACACTCACACACAGCCTTAAACACACTCACACACAGCCTTAAACACACTCACACACAGTCTTAAACACATTTAAATGTATTCACTCTCTGTCGGTTAATTGCCTTCTCCACAATATCCTCCAATGCCCCCCCCCCAAGCATGATTCGATGCTAATTTCTTGCAAGGCCAGCTGTGTGTGTGTGTGTGTGTGTGTGTGTGTGTGTGTGTGTGTGTGTGTGTGTGTGTGTGTGTGTGTGTGTGTGTGTGTGTGTGTGTGTGTGTGTGTGTGTGTGTGTGTGTGTGTGTGTAAGGCAAGCTGTGATGTTATAGTTGGAGCGGCTGAAGGACAACTAAAACGGTCACTGCGTCACGCACACCACCCTTTTAAATGACAACACTGACTAAGAGTAAAAAAACATAGAAAACAGATGACTTGACTTTATTGGTCATCTCCCCTCCTCAACGATTACACCTCTTGCCTCGGACAGTGATTCTACCTCCTGACTCTGACATTGTTGCCACCTCCTGACTCTGACAGTGATTCCACCTCTTGCCTCGGACAGTGATTCCACCTCCTGACTCTGACAGTGATTCCACCTCCTGACTCTGACAGTGATTCCACCTCCTGACTCTGACAGTGATTCCACCTCCTGCCTCGGACAGTGATTTCACCTCCTGACTCTGACAGTGATTCCACCTCCTGACTCTGACAGTGATTCCACCTCCTGCCTCAGACAGTGATTCCACCTCCTGCCTCAGACAGTGATTCCACCTCCTGCCTCTGACAGTGATTCCACCTCCTGCCTCTGACAGTGATTCCACCTCCTGCCTCGGACAGTGATTCCACCTCCTGCCTCGGACAGTGATTTCACCTCCTGACTCTGACAGTGATTCCACCTCCTGCCTCTGACAGTGATTCCACCTACTGCCTCGGACAGTGATTCCACCTCCTGCCTCGGACAGTGATTCCACCTCCTGACTCTGACAGTGATTCCACCTCCTGCCTCGGACAGTAATTTCACCTCCTGACTCTGACAGTGATTTCACCTCCTGACTCTGACAGTGATTCCACCTCCTGCCTCTGACAGTGATTCCACCTCCTGCCTCGGACAGTGATTCCACCTCCTGACTCTGACAGTGATTCCACCTGCCTCGGACAGTGATTCCATCTCCTGACTCTGACAGTGATTCCACCTGCCTCGGACAGTGATTTCACCTCCTGACTCTGACAGTGATTCCACCTCCTGCCTCGGACAGTGATTCCATCTCCTGACTCTGACAGTGATTCCACCTCCTGACTCTGACAGTGATTCCACCTCCTGACTCTGAGGGTGATCAATCATGAGAGAATCCACAGGATTTATTTAGTTTTTAGTAGTATAATTTATTTATTTAGTTACCCAACAGCACAGCTATGCTAAAAAAGAGGCTCCCTGACTGTGTCTAGTGATGGAGATATCATTGTTATGCTAATAGCTACACAAGTAGCTAGATGTTCTCCGCAAAGCTAACTGAACATATAATGGGCATTTTGTATTGGAATACCTCACCCGGTAAGATTAGATGATACTAGCCTAATTTTATCTTTATTTAACTAGGCATGTCAGTTAAGAACAAATTCTTATTTTCAATGACGGCCTAGGAACAGTGGGTTAACTGCCTTGTTCAGGCAGAACGACAGATTTGTATCTTGTCAACTCGGGGATTCGATCTTGTAACTCTTTCGGTTACTAGTCCAACGCTCTAACCACTAGGCTACGCTGCTGCCCCTAATAGATAAGTGCTAGACTACACCAATGCTTAAATTGATACAAGACCCAAGGGCAAATCTGAACACTTAACATTAGTGAACAGCTTTTGATATGTTAGTCCGGTATCTGTGAAGGTGAGGTGAATGTGAACCAACTTCTATCTGAGCTGTAAACAGTCATTAATTCATCAGTCCTATTTTCTGTCCTTGGTGACAACACATGACATTGGACCACCGTAGGCCAGACGGCCCCCTCTGCCTATAAATCGTGTCCCCTGCCATAACTGATATGCCTCTCCTCTCCTCTCTTCCTGTCTGGCTAAATATCAACAGGCCATCTAATATAATGACCGGTCAACAGATGGAGAAGAAATCAACGGCAACGGCCCAAATAGCACCCTTTGTCCATAGGGCTCTGGTCTATAGTAGTGTACTATATAGGGAATAGGGTTCTGGTCTATAGTAGTGTACTATATAGGGAATAGGGCTCTGGTCTATAGTAGTGCACTATATAGGGAATAGGGCTCTGGTCTATAGTAGTGTACTATTAGGGAATAGGGCTCTGGTCAACAGTAGTGCACATCTCCAGACATCAGTCAGGAAGCTAAAGCTTGGTCGCAAATGGGTCTTCCAAATGGACAATGACCCCACGCAAACTTCCAAAGTTGTGGCAAAATGGCTAAAGGACAACAAAGTCAAGGTATTGGAGTGGCCATCACAAAGCCCTGACCTCAATCCTATAGATAATTTGTGGGCAGAACTGAAAAAGCGTGTGCGAGTAAGGAGGCCTACAAACCTGACTCAGTTACACCAGCTCTGTCAGGAGGAATGGGCCAAAATTCACCCAACTTATTGTGGGAAGCTTGTGGAAGGCTACCCGAAACATTTGTCCCAAGTTAAAAGATGTAAAGGCAATGCTACCAAATACTAATTGAAAGCTGTGTCACACCTCTCCATACAGCCCACGCATTAAACTAGTGATCTTTCTACACGAGACACACTGTAAAACTGAAACGCTAGAAAAACTATGCAGAGAGAGAGAGAGAGAGACCCTTTCCGCGTAACCACACACACAAACAGAAGCAGAATGTTTAAAAATAGATGTCTCTGGTACACCGCTCATTAGTCCTCATAAAAAAGACCAGTCACTACCAGACTCATATATAAAACAGAGAAGACCAGTCACTACCAGACTCATATATAAAACAGAGAAGACTAGTCACTACCAGACTCATATATAAAACAGAGAAGACTAGTCACTACCAGACTCATATATAAAACAGAGAAGACTAGTCACTACCAGACTCATATATAAAACAGAGAAGACTAGTCACTACCAGACTCATATATAAAACAGAGAAGACCAGTCACTACCAGACTCATATATAAAACAGAGAAGACCAGTCACTACCAGACTCATATATAAAACAGAGAAGACCAGTCACTACCAGACTCATATATAAAACAGAGAAGACTAGTCACTACCAGACTCATATATAAAACAGAGAAGACCAGTCACTACCAGACTCATATATAAAACAGAGAAGACTAGTCACTACCAGACTCATATATAAAACAGAGAAGACTAGTCACTACCAGACTCATATATAAAACAGAGAAGACCAGTCACTACCAGACTCATATATAAAACAGAGAAGACTAGTTTCTACCAGACTCATATATAAAACAGAGAAGACTAGTCACTACCAGGCTCATATATAAAACAGAGAAGACTAGTCACTACCAGACTCATATATAAAACAGAGAAGACTAGTCACTACCAGACTCATATATAAAACAGAGAAGACTAGTCACTACCAGGCTCATATATAAAACAGAGAAGACTAGTTTCTACCAGACTCATATATAAAACAGAGAAGACTAGTCACTACCAGACTCATATATAAAACAGAGAAGACCAGTCACTACCAGGCTCATATATAAAACAGAGAAGACTAGTCACTACCAGACTCATATATAAAACAGAGAAGACTAGTCACTACCAGACTCATATATAAAACAGAGAAGACTAGTCACTACCAGACTCATATATAAAACAGAGAAGACTAGTCACTACCAGACTCATATATAAAACAGAGAAGACTAGTCACTACCAGACTCATATATAAAACAGAGAAGACTAGTCACTACCAGACTCATATATAAAACAGAGAAGACTAGTCACTACCAGGCTCATATATAAAACAGAGAAGACTAGTCACTACCAGGCTCATATATAAAACAGAGAAGACCAGTCACTACCAGACTCATATATAAAACAGAGAAGACTAGTCACTACCAGACTCATATATAAAACAGAGAAGACTAGTCACTACCAGACTCATATATAAAACAGAGAAGACCAGTCACTACCAGACTCATATATAAAACAGAGAAGACTAGTCACTACCAGACTCATATATAAAACAGAGAAGACTAGTCACTACCAGACTCATATATAAAACAGAGAAGACTAGTCACTACCAGACTCATATATAAAACAGAGAAGACTAGTCACTACCAGACTCATATATAAAACAGAGAAGACCAGTCACTACCAGACTCATATATAAAACAGAGAAGACTAGTCACTACCAGACTCATATATAAAACAGAGAAGACTAGTCACTACCAGACTCATATATAAAACAGAGAAGACTAGTCACTACCAGACTCATATATAAAACAGAGAAGACCAGTCACTACCAGACTCATATATAAAACACAGAAGACTAGTCACTACCAGACTCATATATAAAACAGAGAAGACTAGTCACTACCAGACTCATATATAAAACAGAGAAGACTAGTCACTACCAGGCTCATATATAAAACAGAGAAGACTAGTCACTACCAGACTCATATATAAAACAGAGAAGACTAGTCACTACCAGACTCATATATAAAACAGAGAAGACTAGTCACTACCAGACTCATATATAAAACAGAGAAGACTAGTCACTACCAGACTCATATATAAAACAGAGAAGACCAGTCACTACCAGACTCATATATAAAACAGAGAAGACTAGTCACTACCAGACTCATATATAAAACAGAGAAGACTAGTCACTACCAGACTCATATATAAAACAGAGAAGACTAGTCACTACCAGACTCATATATAAAACAGAGAAGACTAGTCACTACCAGACTCATATATAAAACAGAGAAGACTAGTCACTACCAGACTCATATATAAAACAGAGAAGACCAGTCACTACCAGACTCATATATAAAACAGAGAAGACTAGTCACTACCAGACTCATATATAAAACAGAGAAGACTAGTCACTACCAGACTCATATATAAAACAGAGAAGACCAGTCACTACCAGACTCATATATAAAACAGAGAAGACTAGTCACTACCAGACTCATATATAAAACAGAGAAGACTAGTCACTACCAGACTCATATATAAAACAGAGAAGACTAGTCACTACCAGACTCATATATAAAACAGAGAAGACTAGTCACTACCAGACTCATATATAAAACAGAGAAGACTAGTCACTACCAGACTCATATATAAAACAGAGAAGACTAGTCACTACCAGACTCATATATAAAACAGAGAAGACTAGTCACTACCAGACTCATATATAAAACAGAGAAGACTAGTCACTACCAGACTCATATATAAAACAGAGAAGACTAGTCACTACCAGACTCATATATAAAACAGAGAAGACCAGTCACTACCAGACTCATATATAAAACAAAGAAGACCAGTCACTACCAGACTCATATATAAAACAGAGAAGACTAGTCACTACCAGGCTCATATATAAAACAGAGAAGACCAGTCACTACCAGACTCATATATAAAACACAGAAGACTAGTCACTACCAGACTCATATATAAAACAGAGAAGACTAGTCACTACCAGACTCATATATAAAACAGAGAAGACTAGTCACTACCAGACTCATATATAAAACAGAGAAGACTAGTCACTACCAGACTCATATATAAAACAGAGAAGACTAGTCACTACCAGACTCATATATAAAACAAAGAAGACTAGTCACTACCAGACTCATATATAAAACAGAGAAGACCAGTCACTACCAGACTCATATATAAAACAGAGAAGACTAGTCACTACCAGACTCATATATAAAACAGAGAAGACTAGTCACTACCAGACTCATATATAAAACAGAGAAGACTAGTCACTACCAGACTCATATATAAAACAGAGAAGACTAGTCACTACCAGACTCATATATAAAACAGAGAAGACCAGTCACTACCAGACTCATATATAAAACAGAGAAGACTAGTCACTACCAGACTCATATATAAAACAGAGAAGACTAGTCACTACCAGACTCATATATAAAACAGAGAAGACCAGTCACTACCAGACTCATATATAAAACAGAGAAGACTAGTCACTACCAGACTCATATATAAAACAGAGAAGACTAGTCACTACCAGACTCATATATAAAACAGAGAAGACTAGTCACTACCAGGCTCATATATAAAACAGAGAAGACCAGTCACTACCAGACTCATATATAAAACAGAGAAGACTAGTCACTACCAGACTCATATATAAACAGAGAAGACTAGTCACTACCAGACTCATATATAAAACAGAGAAGACTAGTCACTACCAGGCTCATATATAAAACAGAGAAGACCAGTCACTACCAGACTCATATATAAAACAGAGAAGACTAGTCACTACCAGACTCATATATAAAACAGAGAAGACTAGTCACTACCAGGCTCATATATAAAACAGAGAAGACTAGTTTCTACCAGACTCATATATAAAACAGAGAAGACCAGTCACTACCAGACTCATATATAAAACAGAGAAGACTAGTCACTACCAGACTCATATATAAAACAGAGAAGACTAGTCACTACCAGACTCATATATAAAACAGAGAAGACTAGTCACTACCAGACTCATATATAAAACAGAGAAGACTAGTCACTACCAGACTCATATATAAAACAGAGAAGACTAGTCACTACCAGACTCATATATAAAACAGAGAAGACTAGTCACTACCAGACTCATATATAAAACAGAGAAGACTAGTCACTACCAGACTCATATATAAAACAGAGAAGACCAGTCACTACCAGACTCATATATAAAACAGAGAAGACCAGTCACTACCAGACTCATATATAAAACAGAGAAGACCAGTCACTACCAGACTCATATATAAAACAGAGAAGACTAGTCACTACCAGACTCATATATAAAACAGAGAAGACCAGTCACTACCAGACTCATATATAAAACAGAGAAGACTAGTCACTACCAGACTCATATATAAAACAGAGAAGACTAGTCACTACCAGACTCATATATAAAACAGAGAAGACTAGTCACTACCAGACTCATATATAAAACAGAGAAGACCAGTCACTACCAGACTCATATATAAAACAGAGAAGACTAGTCACTACCAGACTCATATATAAAACAGAGAAGACCAGTCACTACCAGACTCATATATAAAACAGAGAAGACTAGTCACTACCAGACTCATATATAAAACAGAGAAGACTAGTCACTACCAGACTCATATATAAAACAGAGAAGACCAGTCACTACCAGACTCATATATAAAACAGAGAAGACTAGTCACTACCAGACTCATATATAAAACAGAGAAGACTAGTCACTACCAGACTCATATATAAAACAGAGAAGACCAGTCACTACCAGACTCATATATAAAACAGAGAAGACCAGTCACTACCAGACTCATATATAAAACAGAGAAGACTAGTCACTACCAGACTCATATATAAAACAAAGAAGACCAGTCACTACCAGATATCAGATGGACATTAGTGGACCTGTCTGTCTGCTACAGTGTAACATTAGTGGACCTGTCTGTCTGCTACAGTGTAACATTAGTGGACCTGTCTGTCTGCTACAATGTAACATTAGTGGACCAGTCTGTCTGCTACAGTGTAACATTCGTGGACCTGTCTGTCTGCTACAGTGTAACATTAGTGGACCTGTCTGTCTGCTACAGTGTAACATTAGTGGACCTGTCTGTCTGCTATAGTGTAACATTAGTGGACCTGTCTGTCTGCTACAGTGTAACATTCGTGGGCCTGTCTGTCTGCTACAGTGTAACATTAGTGGACCTGTCTGTCTGCTACAGTGTAACATTAGTGGACCTGTCTGTCTGCTACAGTGTAACATTAGTGGACCTGTCTGTCTGCTACAATGTAACATTAGTGGACCTGTCTGTCTGCTACAGTGTAACATTAGTGGACCTGTCTGTCTGCTACAATGTAACATTAGTGGACCAGTCTGTCTGCTACAATGTAACATTAGTGGACCTGTCTGTCTGCTACAGTGTAACATTCGTGGACCTGTCTGTCTGCTACAGTGTAATATTAGTGGACCTGTCTGTCTGCTACAGTGTAACATTAGTGGACCTGTCTGTCTGCTACAGAGTAACATTAGTGGACCTGTCTGTCTGCTACAGTGTAACATTAGTGGACCTGTCTGTCTGCTACAGTGTAACATTCGTGGGCCTGTCTGTCTGCTTCAGTGTAACTAGTGATTTATAAAGCAGACAGTTCCATCAGAGGAAAGCTGAACATGCAGTGTTTGTTAATGGTTAAATAACAAGGATCTCAGCTCCATTCCAACACTACGGCTTTCACATTGGTGACAGAGAGAAAAACTATTCAAACGTCAAGACATTGCTTTGTGTTGGTAAATAGCATTGCTGTTGCCCGCCCCTCACAACAGCACACACTACAAGATGCTCTCTCTGTTAACACTCTTGTGATATAATGTGAGTCTAGAAGTGGAATGAGTAGAAAAGGGTCAGACATGGGTTAAGGGTCAAAGGTTGCAGAATGCCGACACAGTCTTAGATTACTTGGAGTCCCACGCACACAAGATTCATACAACATTCACACTGCATTCATACAACATTCACACTACATTCATACATCATTCACACAACATTCACACTACATTCATACAACATTCACACTACATTCATGCAACATTCACACTACATTCATACAACATTCACACTGCATTCATACAACATTCACACTACATTCATACATCATTCACACAACATTCACACTACATTCATACAACATTCACACTACATTCATACAACATTCACACTACATTCATACATCATTCACACAACATTCACACTACATTCATACAACATTCACACTACATTCATGCAACATTCATACAATATTCATACAACATTCACACTGCATTCATACAACATTCACACTATATTCATACATCATTCACACAACATTCATACAACATTCATACAATATTAATACAACATTCACACTACATTCATACAGCATTCACACAACATTCATACAATATTCACACAACATTCACACTACATTCATACAACATTCACACTACATTCATGCAACATTCATACAATATTCATACAACATTCACACTGCATTCATACAACATTCACACTACATTCATACATCATTCACACAACATTCATACAACATTCATACAATATTAATACAACATTCACACTACATTCATACAGCATTCACACAACATTCACACTACATTCATACAGCATTCACACAACATTCATACAATATTCACACAACATTCACACTACATTCATACAACATTCACACTACATTCATGCAACATTCATACAATATTCATACAACATTCACACTACATTCATACAGCATTCACACAATATTCATACAATATTCACACAACATTCATACAATATTCACACAACATTCCCACTACATTCATACAGCATTCCCACTACATTCATACAACATTCACACAACATTCAATCATGCTAGTCTATAAGACCTTGTTACTATGGCCATGACCAGAGAGTGTCCAGTCCATTTCATAGCATTCAGACCTGATAAAATACACATGTCCCTTACACACCCAAGCTCCCTCGTCCCCATCAATACACACTCCCAACGCCATTCCTGTATAGCTGTCCCAGTGACGAAGAGGATGTATGGATTACAGTACGGCAGCACTCTGACAGGTTTACAGGCCTGCAGAAACATGATACAGGAAACGTCAGGAGTGTCACAGTGACAAGTTCAGCTGGTGGACTCACAGACTAGAGAGTTGAGGAGAAGCAACACATGGAGGTGAGGAGAGCTGGGTTGGTTTAGGAGCTGAGGAGAGCTGGGTTGGTTTAGGAGCTGAGGAGAGCTGGGTTGGTTTAGGAGCTGAGGAGAGCTGGGTTGGTTTAGGAGCTGAGGAGAGCTGGGTTGGTTTAGGAACTGAGGAGAGCTGGGTTGGTTTAGGAGCTGAGGAGAGCTGGGTTGGTTTAGGAACTGAGGAGAGCTGGGTTGGTTTAGGAGCTGAGGAGAGCTGGGTTGGTTTAGGAGCTGAGGAGAGCTGGGTTGGTTTAGGAACTGAGGAGAGCTGGGTTGGTTTAGGAGCTGAGGAGAGCTGGGTTGGTTTAGGAACTGAGGAGAGCTGGGTTGGTTTAGGAGCTGAGGAGAGCTGGGTTGGTTTAGGAGCTGAGGAGAGCTGGGTTGGTTTAGGAGCCGAGGAGAGCTGGGTTGGTTTAGGAGCCGAGGAGAGCTGGGTTGGTTTAGGAGCCGAGGAGAGCTGGGTTGGTTTAGGAGCTGAGGAGAGCTGGGTTGGTTTAGGAACTGAGGAGAGCTGGGTTGGTTTAGGAGCTGAGGAGAGCTGGGTTGGTTTAGGAACTGAGGAGAGCTGGGTTGGTTTAGGAGCTGAGGAGAGCTGGGTTGGTTTAGGAACTGAGGAGAGCTGGGTTGGTTTAGGAGCTGAGGAGAGCTGGGTTGGTTTAGGAGCTGAGGAGAGCTGGGTTGGTTTAGGAGCTGAGGAGAGCTGGGTTGGTTTAGGAGCTGAGGAGAGCTGGGTTGGTTTAGGAGCTGAGGAGAGCTGGGTTGGTTTAGGAACTGAGGAGAGCTGGGTTGGTTTAGGAGCTGAGGAGAGCTGGGTTGGTTTAGGAACTGAGGAGAGCTGGGTTGGTTTAGGAGCTGAGGAGAGCTGGATTGGTTTAGGAGCTGAGGAGAGCTGGGTTAGTTTAGGAGCTGAGGAGAGCTGGGTTGGTTTAGGAACTGAGGAGAGCTGGGTTGGTTTAGGAACTGAGGAGAGCTGGGTTGGGTTAGAATCTGAGGAGAGCTGGGTTGGTTTAGGAGCTGAGGAGAGCTGGGTTGGTTTAGGAGCTGAGAAGAGCTGGGTTGGTTTAGGAGCTGAGGAGTGCTGGGTTGGTTTAGAATCTGAGGAGAGCTGGGTTGGGTTAGAATCTGAGGAGAGCTGGGTTGGTTTAGGAGCTGAGGAGAGCTGGGTTGGTTTAGGAGCTGAGGAGAGCTGGGTTGGTTTAGGAACTGAGGAGAGCTGGGTTGGTTTAGGAACTGAGGAGAGCTGGGTTGGTTTAGGAACTGAGGAGAGCTGGGTTGGTTTAGGAGCTGAGGAGAGCTGGGTTGGTTAAGGAGCTGAGGAGAGCTGGGTTGGTTTAGGAGCTGAGGAGAGCTGGGTTGGTTTAGGAGCTGAGGAGAGCTGGGTTGGTTTAGGAGCTGAGGAGAGCTGGGTTGGTTTAGGAGCTGAGGAGAGCTGGGTTGGTTTAGTAGCTGAGGAGAGCTGGGTTGGTTTAGGAGCTGAGGAGAGCTGGGTTGGTTAAGGAGCTGAGGAGAGCTGGGTTGGTTTAGGAGCTGAGGAGAGCTGGGTTGGTTTAGAATCTGAGGAGAGCTGGGTTGGGTTAGAATCTGAGGAGAGCTGGGTTGGTTTATGCTGTGTTGGGTACAGTACAGTACAGAGGGCTAGACAGGCACTGTCTGACAGGCAAAGGCACTCCGACAGGCACTGTCTGACACCGGTGTAGAAACAGATGGGTCTAGACAACATACCCACTATTTACATATCATCACCCTACTACCAAGTGATGAACTACAGCGATGGGCCATTCCCCAGACAGTAGATTCGATCACCAGACAACAAGCCTACTGTACGTGGTGCTCAGAGGGCTGAAGTGAACAGCACTAAGGCCAAAACAACTCTTTAGCTACAGAGCTAAGAGGATTAACCACAGACGTTAAGGATTAGGAGGGAAAACTGAGGTAATCTATACATATACAATTTCCATTCAATAAAATAAAACTTCTATACACTGAGTATACAAAAACATTATTTCCATGACATAAACTGACCGGGTGAATCCAGCTGAAAGCTATGATCCCTTATTGGTTTCAAAAAGGCAGAGTGAAACTCCATATTAGGAAGGTGCATATTCAGAAAACTTTAATGCCGTCAAAGAGACAATTCATCTTGCAGCAGTCATAAAACATGTCATATCTAAAAATGTCAAAAAGATAGCAAACGATACTTACAAACAAATAGGCAGGGTAAGTTCAATTTCATAGTGCAAGTCCTATGTGCAATTAGTCCAACATTTGTTACGTTGCAGAATTACATTCGGAATAAAAGAGAACTTGGCCCTATTTTTTTTTAACCTTAAGTAGTCTGTACCTGCGACCAGAGGGAAGGAGATAGAGGGCTCTGCCCAGGTAGAGAGATGGAGGGCTCTGCCCAGGTAGAGAGATGGAGGGCTCTGCCCAGGTAGAGAGATGGAGGGCTCTGCCCAGGTAGAGAGATGGAGGGCTCTGCCCAGGTAGAGAGATGAAGGGCTCTGCCCAGGTAGAGAGATGGAGGGCTCTGCCCAGGTAGAGAGATGGAGGGTTCTGCCCAGGTAGAGAGATGGAGGGCTCTGCCCAGGTAGAGAGATGGAGGGCTCTGCCCAGGTAGACAGATGGAGGGCTCTGACCAGGTAGAGAGATGGAGGGCTCTGACCAGGTAGAGAGATGGAGGGCTCTGCCCAGGTAGAGAGATGGAGGGCTCTGCCCAGGTAGAGAGATGGAGGGCTTTGACCAGGTAGAGAGATGGTGGGCTCTGCCCAGGTAGAGAGATGGAGGGCTCTGCCCAGGTAGAGAGATGGAGGGCTCTGCCCAGGTAGAGAGATGGAGGGCTCTGCCCAGGTAGAGAGATGGAGGGCTCTGACCAGGTAGAGAGATGGAGGGCTCTGCCCAGGTAGAGAGATGGAGGGCTCTGACCAGGTAGAGAGATGGAGGGCTCTGCCCAGGTAGAGAGATGGAGGGCTCTGCCCAGGTAGAGAGATGGAGGGCTCTGCCCAGGTAGAGAGATGGAGGGCTCTGACCAGGTAGAGAGATGGAGGGCTCTGCCCAGGTAGAGAGATGGAGGGCTCTGCCCAGGTAGAGAGATGGAGGGCTCTGCCCAGGTAGAGAGATGGAGGGTTCTGACCAGGTAGAGAGATGGAGGGCTCTGACCAGGTGGAGAGATGGAGGGCTCTGCCCAGGTAGAGAGATGGAGGGTTCTGACCAGGTAGAGAGATGGAGGGCTCTGCCCAGGTAGAGAGATGGTAGAGAGATGGAGGGCTCTGCCCAGGTAGAGAGATGGAGGGTTCTGACCAGGTAGAGAGATGGAGGGCTCTGACCAGGTGGAGAGATGGAGGGCTCTGCCCAGGTAGAGAGATGGAGGGTTCTGCCCAGGTAGAGAGATGGAGGGCTCTGCCCATGTAGAGAGATGGTAGAGAGATGGAGGGCTCTGCCCAGGTAGAGAGATGGAGGGCTCTGCCCAGGTAGAGAGATGGAGGGCTCTGCCCAGGTAGAGAGATGGAGGGCTCTGCCCAGGTAGAGAGATGGAGGGCTCTGCCCAGGTAGAGAGATGGAGGGCTCTGACCAGGTAGAGAGATGGAGGGCTCTGCCCAGGTAGAGAGATGGAGGGCTCTGCCCAGGTAGAGAGATGGAGGGCTCTGACCAGGTAGAGAGATGGAGGGCTCTGCCCAGGTAGAGAGATGGAGGGCTCTGCCCAGGTAGAGAGATGGAGGGTTCTGACCAGGTAGAGAGATGGAGGGCTCTGACCAGGTGGAGAGATGGAGGGCTCTGCCCAGGTAGAGAGATGGAGGGTTCTGACCAGGTAGAGAGATGGAGGGCTCTGCCCATGTAGAGAGATGGTAGAGAGATGGAGGGTTCTGACCAGGTAGAGAGATGGAGGGCTCTGCCCATGTAGAGAGATGGTAGAGAGATGGAGGGCTCTGACCAGGTGGAGAGATGGAGGGCTCTGCCCAGGTGGAGAGATGGAGGGTTCTGACCAGGTAGAGAGATGGAGGGCTCTGCCCATGTAGAGAGATGGTAGAGAGATGGAGGGCTCTGCCCATGTAGAGAGATGGTAGAGAGATGGAGGGTTCTGACCAGGTAGAGAGATGGAGGGCTCTGCCCATGTAGAGAGATGGTAGAGAGATGGAGGGCTCTGCCCAGGTAGAGAGATGGAGGGTTCTGACCAGGTAGAGAGATGGAGGGCTCTGCCCAGGTAGAGAGATGACAGTTCTTGCTGCCCCATGATTTTCTCACAAGTCCTGACTATCTTGCCCAACCTATTTTTCTGTGCAACCTTGATATTCCCAAACCAGCAGGTCAAGCAGTAGGACAGAATGCTCTCAATTCATTATTTATACAAGAGAACCATGATTGTTAGATCAACATTAAAAAAGTGCTGTTTCCGTAGGAAATACAGTCTCTGTTGGCCTTTCTTAAAAATAGCATCAGTACACTGATCCTAGGACAGCTTGTTGTCAATGACTAGCCCAAGGTATTTGTACTCCTCCACTATTTCAATGGGCTGACCTTTTACCAGTGATGGTGTGTGCATGGTAGTGTTCCTTCCAAAGTCAATCACCACGTCCTTTGTTTTTGACGTATTTTAAAATGAGATGGGATGACTCACACCAGACAGTAAAATCATTCAGAGCCGGTCTGTGCTCCATCTCATCCCCTTCGAGAAGACCGACCAAAGCAGTATGGTCAGCATATCTGATCAGGTGTCGCCCTGGGAACCGGCTCCGGCAGCTGTCTGTATACAGTATGTATAGTACTGGTGAAAGAACACTGCCCTGTGGGGTTCCTACTGAAGTAGTGAGCACCTCAGAGAGTGTGTTGCCAACTCGTACCCGCTGAGACCTATTCGTTAGGAAGTTGGTGATCCGTGTGATAAGAATAGCATCAAGTCCGAAGTCTCCTCTCAGTCTCTGTCCGCGAGGACGTGTTCCTAATGTTTGGTGTGCTCAGTGTACAGGACACTGATGAGAGCCGCTAAGTAGCTCACAGTTCAGGTGCCCCCACTATTGTTTTCCCCCAGGGAAAACGTTCCCCTGTCCCTAAGGGTCCTATTAGCTACTTAGTGAGGATAACTTGAGCCTGGTTCCTGAATAATAAGCATAAATAGGCTCTAAAATGAGGCACAGATCGGTGGTGTGTGTGTGTGTGTGTGTGTGTGTGTGTGTGTGTGTGTGTGTGTGTGTGTGTGTGTGTGTGTGTGTGTGTGTGTGTGTGTGTGTGTGTGTGTGTGTGTGTGTGTGTGTGTGTGTGTGTTTAATCAAATTTCCACTGCTATAATTGCTCTTTGCTCTCTCTCTACCCGACCAGAACTTTTAAGTTATTTTACAGTCACGACACGCTGTTGTTTTTTTCCAGCTGTGGCGTGACATTACACAGTCTGTACACGGACCACGTTGATGTTACAAGCACCACGCTGTGTAATGGGGTTAACAGGAAAAGGAGGGACATGTGTGTGTGTGTGTGTGTGTGTGTGTGTGTGTGTGTGTGTGTGTGTGTGTGTGTGTGTGTGTGTGTGTGTGTGTGTGTGTGTGTGTGTGTGTGTGTGTGTGGTGTGTGTGTGTGTGGTGTGTGTGTGGCTTGACAGCTGTGCCCTGAGGTGCTAGAAAAATTCCAACAATTAGGGTTGAACATTTCCAGCATTGAATCGGTAGCAAACTGTGACAAATCTATTCCTGTAACTGTGATGAATCTGTTCCTGTAACTGTGATGACTCTGTTCCTGTAACTGTGATGAATCTATTCCTGTAACTGTGATGAATATGTTCCTGTAACTGTGATGACTGTTCCTGTAACTGTGATGACTGTTCCTGTAACTGTGATGAATCTGTTCCTGTAACTGTGATGAATCTGTTCCTGTTGTGATTATCAGTAGACGGGTTTCAGGGTGAAAGGTTAATGTAGCGCAAAGCACACACACACACACACACACTCACACACTCACACACACACATGAATGTACACACGCCAACTGCTGGAGTGAATAATAAGCCTAATCATTGTGCAACAACTCTGAATGAAATGTGCGTGTTAAAAAACAGTTTTGATAGCCACGATTAAAAATGGTTACTATTTTTATTTCTCAACTGGTAATTGACACACACTTCCCATTCAGCATTCAAGTGTGTATAATGGTAGGCAGGTTTCAGCACATCACACACCACTTTGCAATGAGCTGGAGGCAGTGTGCATTTTGAAAATATATAATTTCTTCATATTATGAGGCATGTTTATCATGCTTCAAAGTAGCCTAGCCAAAATACGACCAAACATGGAGGCAATTATTTTATAAAGACTTCCATATGCCACTAAAACCAGTAGCCTATTTCTCTCTATGTTCTACTGGTGTTAGACGTCATATTAGCATCCCATGCTAGCTGATGATAATCCTAGTCATATTAGCATCCCATGCTAGTTGTTGATAATCCTAGTCATATTAGCATCCCATGCTAGCTGATGATAATCCTAGTCATATTAGCATCCCATGCTAGTTGTTGCATCTTTAGATCTCCCCTCTTTGTAACAGATATGTTCATCTCGGTCTCACGACACCGCTGGCAGGTGCTGTGTGCTTTTGACAATGGTGTTTTCCCACGTATAATTTGAAGAAATAATCATTTATTGCCACGCCCTGACCTTAGAGAGCCTTTTTATTTCTCTATTTGGTTAGGTCAGGGTGTGATTAGGGTGGGCATTCTAGGTTTTCTGTTTCTATATTGGTGTGTTTGATTGCCAATCGGAGGCAGCTGTTTATCGTTGTCTCTGATTGGGAATCAGATATAAGTTGTCAGTTTCCTTTTGGGTTTTGTGGGATCTTGTCTTTGTTTTGTTGCTTTATGCACGACTAGCTCTACGTTCGCTTTGTGTTCATTGTTTTTTCCCGGTGTTACGTTTCCAAATAAAGAGAGAAGGTTACGCCTACCACGCTACACCTTGGTCCGGTCATTTATCATCCGACCACGAGTGGAACATTTATCATCCGACCACGAGTGGAACATTTATCAACATTTGAAGCTGAATGTTCTGATCTGTTCCATCAGCCTTATTGCTTTTTAACATGTTTTGTATGTAGCCTAGGCCTACTGGTTGTATGAATTTGGGATCTAATCGACCCACAACTGTCCCAAAGTCTGTTTGGAAAAGGCTATTTCTTTCTAGACAAGCTGACCAATAGAACAGGTACATGTTTCTACTATGGGCATTTGGGGATAGTAGATTGACATCGGCTGGTTTTTGCTGTTCGTTACTCGTCTTGTTTCCTGAGGAAAAGTCAATGTTGGACAGTTACTCGAACATCTTCAAAGTGCACATCAGAATTCAGTAAGAAGGACGCATTGCATCTTCAAGTTGCATTTCTTGTTAATATGAATTACCATAATCTAAATGTGATTTCTGTCATTCTGAGCACCGTGGGTGGACGCCCTAATCAGGTTACGCGCCAAATGCATATGCATATGTACATTTCTCAAAAAGCGGTAAATTATAATGCTGGGGGTCCTAACGGAAACTCTGATGCAGGCATGCACCCACACACACAATCATGCATGCACACACACACACGTACACACTATGTTGTACATTTGTTACAGTTTTACAACACTGTAAATATCATACGTAAAACATATTATTATACGTAAAACATACGTAAAACATATATTATTACTCTGTAATGCAAGCTTGTGCAAAGGACAAGGTTCTCTACATTACAGTGGACCAGAAACCAAACAAGTCAAGGACAAGGTTCTCTACATTACAGTGGACCAGAAACCAAACAAGTCAAGGGCAGCACTCTCCTCTCAGTCTCCTGGTTGACATAGTACTCTCCTGGCTGACATAGTACTCTCCTGGCTGACATAGTACTCTCCTGGCAGACATAGTACTCTCCTGGCTGACATAGTACTCTCCTGGCTGACATAGTACTCTCCTGGCTGACATAGTACTCTCCTGGCTGACATAGTACTCTCCTGGCTGACATAGTACTCTCCTGGCTGACATAGTACTCTCCTGGCAGACATAGTACTCTCCTGGCTGACATAGTACTCTCCTGGCTGACATAGTACTCTCCTGGCAGACATAGTACTCTCCTGGCTGACATAGTACTCTCCTGGCTGACATAGTACTCTCCTGGCTGACATAGTACTCTCCTGGCTGACATAGTACTCTCCTGGTTGACATAGTACTCTCCTGGCTGACATAGGCTGACATAGTACTCTCCTGGCTGACATAGTACTCTCCTGGCTGACATAGTACTCTCCTGGCTGATGTAGTACTCTCCGGGCAGACATAGAACTCTCCTGGCTGACATAGTACTCTCCTGGCTGACATAGTACTCTCCTGGCTGACATAGTACTCTCCTGGCTGACATAGTACTCTCCTGCCTCCATTCTCTGTCAGCTCAGCCAACTCTAATGACATGTATGAACCCTGGGAGGGAGGCAACATAGGGGGAAGCGCCGGGCTGGCAAAAACTAAGAGCTGATTTACTCTGCCTACTGAAGAGCTGCATGCCTGGAGCTCTCTCCTCTCCACTCCCTTCCCCTAGCAGGGCTCTCTGACTTAGACAAAGGCAACAAGCTCCTATCTCCTCTCCACTCCCTTCCCCTAGCAGGGCTCTCTGACTTAGACAGAGGCAACAAGCTCCTCTCTCCTCTCCACTCCCTTCCCCTAGCAGGGCTCTCTGACTTAGACAGAGGCAACAAGCTCCTCTCTCCTCTCCACTCCCTTCCCCTAGCAGGGCTCTCTGACTTAGACAGAGGCAACAAGCTCCTCTCTCCTCTCCACTCCCTTCCCCTAGCAGGGCTCTCTGACTTAGACAGAGGCAACAAGCTCCTCTCTCCTCTCCACTCCCTTCCCCTAGCAGGGCTCTCTGACTTAGACAGAGGCAACAAGCTCCTCTCTCCTCTCCACTCCCTTCCCCTAGCAGGGCTCTCTGACTTAGACAGAGGCAACAAGCTCCTCTCTCCTCTCCACTCCCTTCCCCTAGCAGGGCTCTCTGACTTAGACAGAGGCAACAAGCTCCTCTCTCCTCTCCACTCCCTTCCCCTAGCAGGGCTCTCTGACTTTATCCTGATTCCTCCCTGGCCCATTTGTCACAAGTGAGATGTATGGCCAGGATAACATCCTGGTTACTGTCCAGAAGAGATGTATGGCAGGATAACATCCTGGTTACTGTCCAGAAGAGATGTATGGCAGGATAACATCCTGGTTACTGTCCAGAAGAGATGTATGGCAGGATAACATCCTGGTTACTGTCCAGAAGAGATTTAGACTAGGATAACATCCTGGTTACTGTCCAGAAGAGATGTATGGCAGGATAACATCCTGGTTACTGTCCAGAAGAGATGTAGGCCAGGATAACATCCTGGTTACTATCCAGAAGAGATGTATGGCAGGATAACATCCTGGTTACTGTCTAGAAGAGATGTATGGCAGGATAACATCCTGGTTACTGTCTAGAAGAGATGTATGGCAGGATAACATCCTGGTTACTGTCCAGAAGAGATGTATGGCAGGATAACATCCTGGTTACTGTCCAGAAGAGATGTAGGCCAGGATAACATCCTGGTTACTGTCTAGAAGAGATGTAGGCCAGGATAACATCCTGGTTACTGTCTAGAAGAGATGTATGGCAGGATAACATCCTGGTTACTGTCTAGAAGAGATTTATGACTAGGATAACATCCTGGTCACTGTCTAGAAGAGATTTATGACTAGGATAACATCCTGGTTACTGTCTAGAAGAGATTTATGACTAGGATAACATCCTGGTTACTGTCTAGAAGAGATTTATGACTAGGATAACATCCTGGTCACTGTCTAGAAGAGATTTATGACTAGGATAACATCCTGGTTACTGTCTAGAAGAGATTTATGACTAGGATAACATCCTGGTCACTGTCTAGAAGAGATTTATGACTAGGATAACATCCTGGTTACTGTCCAGAAGAGATGTATGGCAGGATAACATCCTGGTTACTATCCAGAAGAGATTTATGACTAGGATAACATCCTGGTTACTGTCCAGAAGAGATGTATGGCAGGATAACATCCTGGTTACTGTCCAGAAGAGATTTAGACTAGGATAACATCCTGGTTACTGTCTAGAAGAGATTTATGACTAGGATAACATCCTGGTTACTGTCCAGAAGAGATTTATGACTAGGATAACATCCTGGTTACTGTCCAGAAGAGATTTAGACTAGGATAACATCCTGGTTACTGTCTAGAAGAGATTTATGACTAGGATAACATGCTGGTTACTGTCCAGAAGAGATGTAGGCCAGGATAACATCCTGGTTACTGTCCAGAAGAGATTTATGACTAGGATAACATCCTGGTTACTGTCCAGAAGAGATGTATGGCAGGATAACATCCTGGTTACTGTCCAGAAGAGATTTAGACTAGGATAACATCCTGGTTACTGTCCAGAAGAGATGTATGGCAGGATAACATCCTGGTTACTGTCCAGAAGAGATTTATGACTAGGATAACATCCTGGTTACTGTCCAGAAGAGATGTATGGCAGGATAACATCCTGGTTACTGTCCAGAAGAGATTTAGACTAGGATAACATCCTGGTTACTGTCCAGAAGAGATGTATGGCAGGATAACATCCTGGTTACTGTCCAGAAGAGATTTAGACTAGGATAACATCCTGGTTACTGTCCAGAAGAGATGTATGGCAGGATAACATCCTGGTTACTGTCCAGAAGAGATTTATGACTAGGATAACATCCTGGTTACTGTCCAGAAGAGATGTATGGCAGGATAACATCCTGGTTACTGTCCAGAAGAGATTTAGACTAGGATAACATCCTGGTTACTTCCAGAAGAGATTTAGACTAGGATAACATCCTGGTTACTGTCCAGAAGAGATTTAGACTAGGATAACATCCTGGTTACTGTCCAGAAGAGATGTATGGCAGGATAACAACCTGGTTACTGTCCAGAAGAGATTTATGACTAGGATAACATCCTGGTTACTGTCCAGAAGAGATTTAGACTAGGATAACATCCTGGTTACTGTCTAGAAGAGATGTATGGCCAGGATAACATCCTGGTTACTGTCCAGAAGAGATGTATGGCAGGATAACATCCTGGTTACTGTCTAGAAGAGATTTATGACTAGGATAACATCCTGGTTACTGTCCAGAAGAGATTTAGACTAGGATAACATCCTGGTTACTGTCCAGAAGAGATTTATGACTAGGATAACATCCTGGTTACTGTCCAGAAGAGATGTATGGCAGGATAACATCCTGGTTACTGTCCAGAAGAGATTTAGACTAGGATAACATCCTGGTTACTGTCCAGAAGAGATGTATGGCAGGATAACATCCTGGTTACTGTCTAGAAGAGATTTATGACTAGGATAACATCCTGGTTACTGTCTAGAAGAGATGTATGGCAGGATAACATCCTGGTTACTGTCCAGAAGAGATGTAGGCCAGGATAACATCCTGGTTACTGTCCAGAAGAGATTTATGACTAGGATAACATCCTGGTTACTGTCCAGAAGAGATGTAGGCCAGGATAACATCCTGGTTACTGTCCAGAAGAGATGTATGGCCAGGATAACATCCTGGTTACTGTCTAGAAGAGATTTATGACTAGGATAACATCCTGGTTACTGTCCAGAAGAGATTTAGACTAGGATAACATCCTGGTTACTGTCCAGAAGAGATGTAGGCCAGGATAACATCCTGGTTACTGTCCAGAAGAGATGTATGCCCAGGATAACATCCTGGTTACTGTCTAGAAGAGATTTATGACTAGGATAACATCCTGGTTACTGTCCAGAAGAGATTTAGACTAGGATAACATGCTGGTTACTGTCCAGAAGAGATGTATGGCAGGATAACATCCTGGTTACTGTCCAGAAGAGATTTAGACTAGGATAACATCCTGGTTACTGTCTAGAATAGATTTATGACTAGGATAACATCCTGGTTACTGTCCAGAAGAGATTTAGACTAGGATAACATCCTGGTTACTGTCCAGAAGAGATGTATGGCAGGATAACATCCTGGTTACTGTCCAGAAGAGATTTATGACTAGGATAACATCCTGGTTACTGTCCAGAAGAGATTTAGACTAGGATAACATCCTGGTTACTGTCCAGAAGAGATTTATGGCAGGATAACATCCTGGTTACTGTCCAGAAGAGATTTATGACTAGGATAACATCCTGGTTACTATCCAGAAGAGATTTAGACTAGGATAACATCCTGGTTACTGTCTAGAAGAGATGTATGGCAGGATAACATCCTGGTTACTGTCCAGAAGAGATGTATGGCAGGATAACATCCTGGTTACTGTCCAGAAGAGATTTAGACTAGGATAACATCCTGGTTACTGTCCAGAAGAGATGTATGGCAGGATAACATCCTGGTTACTGTCCAGAAGAGATTTATGACTAGGATAACATCCTGGTTACTGTCCAGAAGAGATGTATGGCAGGATAACATCCTGGTTACTGTCCAGAAGAGATTTAGACTAGGATAACATCCTGGTTACTGTCCAGAAGAGATTTATGGCAGGATAACATCCTGGTTACTGTCCAGAAGAGATGTATGGCAGGATAACATCCTGGTTACTGTCCAGAAGAGATTTAGACTAGGATAACATCCTGGTTACTATCCAGAAGAGATTTAGACTAGGATAACATGCTGGTTACTGTCCAGAAGAGATGTATGGCAGGATAACATCCTGGTTACTATCCAGAAGAGATTTAGACTAGGATAACATCCTGGTTACTGTCCAGAAGAGATTTAGACTAGGATAACATCCTGGTTACTGTCCAGAAGAGATGTAGACTAGGATAACATCCACCCATCCAATGTAGCCATTCTACTATATTCTTCTACATTCTACTATATTTTTCTGAATTCTACCACATTCTATTGCATTCTACAACATTCTACTACATTTTACTACATTCTACTACATTATTCCACATTCATCTACATTCTACTACATTCTTCTACATTCTACATTCTTTAACATTTTACTACATTCTACTACATTATTCCACATTCTACTACATTCTTCTACATTCTGCTATATTCTACACATTTGTTGTAAATTCCTCTACAGTCTACTACATTATTCTACATTCTACAACATACATTATTCTACATTATTCTACATTCTACAACATACATTCTACTACATTATTCTACATTCTACTACATTATTCTACATTCTACTACATTATTCTACATTCTACAACATACATTCTACTACATTATTCTACATTATTCTACATTATTCTACATTATTCTACATTCTACAACATACATTCTACTACATTATTCTACATTCTACAACATACATTCTACTACATTATTCTACATTCTACAACATACATTCTACTACATTATTCTACATTCTACAACATACATTCTACTACATTATTTTACATTCTACAACATACATTCTACTACATTATTCTACATTCTACTACATTATTTTACATTCTACAACATACATTCTACTACATTATTTTACAGTCATCTACATTCTACTACATTCTTCTATATTCTACATTCTACATTCTTTAACATTTTACTACATTCTACTACATTATTCCACATTCATCTACATTCTTCTACATTCTGCTATATTCTACACATTTGTTGTAAATTCCTCTACAGTCTACTACATTATTCTACATTCTACGCCATTATTTTACATTCTACTACATTCTACATTATATTACATTCTACTACATTATTCTACATTCTACAACATACATTCTACTACATTATTTTACATTCTACTACATTATTCTACATTCTACTACATTATTCTACATTCTACTACATTATTCTACATTATTCTACATTCTACTACATTCTACTACATTATTCTACATTCTACTACATTATTCTACATTCTACTACATTATTCTACATTCTACAACATACCTTCTACTACATTATTCTACATTCTACAACATACATTCTACTACATTATTCTACATTCTACAACATACATTCTACTACATTATTCTACATTCTACAACATACATTCTACTACATTATTTTACATTCTACTACATTCTACATTATTCTACATTCTACTACATTATTCTACATTCTACAACATACATTCTACTACATTATTCTACATTCTACAACATACATTCTACTACATTATTCTACATTATTCTACATTCTACTACATTATTCTACATTCCACAACATACATTCTACTACATTATTCTACATTCTACTACATTATTCTACATTCTACTACATTATTCTACATTCTACTACATTATTCTACATTCTACTACATTATTCTACATTCTACAACATACATTCTACTACATTATTCTACATTCTACAACATACATTCTACTACATTATTCTACATTCTACAACATACATTCCACTACATTATTTTACATTCTACAACATACATTCTACTACATTATTCTACATTCTACTACATTATTTTACATTCTACAACATACATTCTACTACATTATTCTACATTCTACTACATTATTCTACATTCTACAACATACATTCTACTACATTATTCTACATTCTACAACATACATTCTACTACATTATTCTACATTCTACAACATACATTCTACTACATTATTCTACATTCTACAACATACATTCTACTACATTATTTTACATTATTCTACATTCTACTACATTATTCTACATTCTACTACATTATTCTACATTCTACAACATACATTCTACTACATTATTCTACATTCTACAACATACATTCTACTACATTATTTTACATTCTACTACATTCTACATTATATTATATTCTACTACATTATTCTACATTATTCTACATTCTGCTAAATTGTTCTACATTCTATTACATTCTACTACATTCATTTACATTCTACTACATTCTACTATATTATTCTACATTCTGCTAAATTGTTCTACATTCTATTACATTCTACTACATTCATTTACATTCTACTACATTCTACTATATTATTCTACATTCTGCTAAATTGTTCTACATTCTACTACATTCTACTACATTCTTCTACATACATTATTCTTCATTATATTACATTTTACTCCGTTCTTCTACATTCTACTACATTATTTTACATTCTACATTCTACTACATTTTACAACATTATTCTACATTATTCTACATTCTTCTACAACACGTGTGAAAGTTATTCCATGGAGGGCTGAGTGTCTGCGGGTTTTCTCTCATCTCTTGATGAAATAAGGTCACTAATTAGTAAGGAACTCCCCTCAGCTGGTTGTCTATGTCTTAATTGAAAGGAAAAAAGGAAAAACCCGCAGACACAAGGCCCTCCATGGAATGAGTTTGACACCCACTGTTCTACAGATAAATCTTTGTCATATTTAGAATGCTGGGGAATGTTCCGTGGTAGATGACTGACATGTAAGAGCTCCTCTAGTCAAGGACCCTTTCTGCATCGATTCTAACGCCTGTTTACTCTGTTTTGGCCAATCAACTTTTCTAAAAATATCAGCCTCCTCCAATCGATACCACTAAAAGAGCAATTTAAAAGGATGCGCCTGTCGGATGAGCATTGCATCCAGACAGCCAGCCCAGTCATCCAATAATGAAGACATAAACACATCTATATTGGATTATAAACTGGGTGGTTCCAGCGCTGAATGCTGATTGGCTGACAGCCATGGTATATGAGACCGTATACCACGGGTATGACAAAACATTTATTTTTACTGCTCTAATTACGTTAGTAACCTGTTTATAATAGCAATAAGGCACCTCGGGGGTTTGTGGTATATGGTCAATATATCACGGCTAAGGGCGCTGTACCCAGGCACGTTACATTGTGCATATGAACAGTCCTTAGCCGTGGTATATTGGCCATATTAAAATAAGATCAGGGCCATATTCATAAGGAATGCTGATCTAGGATCAGATCTGCTCTTTAAGACTACCATGAATAGGACTGCATGGAAATACGGACCCCTGACTCCATTGATTTTCTATATTGCACAATCTGATGGTAGTTCAGCTCCTGAATATTAATAACATGTCTCAGTGAAGGAGTGCTGATCTAGGATCAGTTATGCCTTTTAGATCATCATACATAAGAGAGAGGGGACCTGATCCTAGATCAGCACTCTAACTGAGATGCTTTATGAATGCATACAGATTTTCTAGATTGCACTGTGGGCTTCTGCTACTCCAGGCCTGAGGATGTCTTTAGCAGGTGCTGGTCTGTCCATCTTTAGTACACCTAGTTATAGTTAACCTAGTCTAAAGTTAACCTAGTTATAGCTCTCCTCTCTGTCTCCAGCAGTCTAGAGTTAACCCAGTTATAGTTAACCCAGTTATAGTTAACCTAGTCTAAAGTTAACCTAGTTAGAGCCCTCCTCTCCGTCTCCAGCAGTCTAGAGTTAACCCAGTTATAGTTAACCTAGTCTAAAGTTAACCTAGTTAGAGCCCTCCTCTCCGTCTCCAGCAGTCTAGAGTTAACCCAGTTATAGTTAACCCAGTTATAGTTAACCTAGTCTAAAGTTAACCCAGTTATAGCTCTCCTCTCCGTCTCCAGCAGTCTAGAGTTAACCCAGTTATAGTTAACCCAGTTATAGTTAACCTAGTCTAAAGTTAACCTAGTTAGAGCTCTCCTCTCCGTCTCCAGCAGTCTATAGTTAACCCAGTTATAGTTAACCCAGTTATAGTTAACCTAGTCTAAAGTTAACCCAGTTATAGCTCTCCTCTCCGTCTCCAGCAGTCTAGAGTTAACCCAGTTATAGTTAACCCAGTTATAGTTAACCTAGTCTAAAGTTAACCCAGTTATAGCTCTCCTCTCCGTCTCCAGCAGTCTAGAGTTAACCCAGTTATAGTTAACCCAGTTATAGTTAACCTAGTCTAAAGTTAACCCAGTTATAGCTCTCCTCTCCGTCTCCAGCAGTCTAGAGTTAACCCAGTTATAGTTAACCCAGTTATAGTTAACCTAGTCTAAAGTTAACCCAGTTATAGCTCTCCTCTCCGTCTCCAGCAGTCTAGAGTTAACCAAGTCTATAGTTAACCCAGTCTATAGCTAACCCAGTCTATAGCTAACCCAGTCTAGAGCTAACCCAGTCTAGAGTTAACCCAGTCTATAGTTAACCCAGTTATAGTTAACCCAGTCTATAGCTAACCCAGTCTATAGCTAACCCAGTCTAGAGTTAACCCAGTCTATAGTTAACCCAGTTAGAGCACTCCTCTCTGTCTTCAGCAGTCTAGAGTTAACCCAGTTATAGTTAACCCAGTCTATAGCTAACCCAGTCTATAGCTAACCCAGTCTAGAGCTAACCCAGTCTAGAGTTAACCCAGTCTAAAGTTAACCCAGTTATAGCTCTCCTCTCCATCTCCAGGAGTCTAGAGTTAACCCAGTTATAGTTAACCCAGTTAAAGTTAACCCAGTCTATAGTTAACCCAGTTAGAGCCCTCCTCTCTGTCTCCAGCAGTCTAGAGTTAACCCAGTTATAGTTAACCCAGTTAAAGTTAACCCAGTTAGAGCCCTCCTCTCTGTCTCCAGCAGTCTAGAGTTAAACCAGTCTAGAGTTAACCCAGTCTATAGTTAACGCAGTCTATAGTTAACCCAGTCTACAGTTAACCCAGTCTATAGTTAACCCAGTCTATAGTTAACCCAGCTCTCCTCTCTGTCTCCAGCAGTCTATAGTTAACCCAGTATATAGTTAACCCAGTTATAGTTAACCCAGTCTATAGTTAACCCAGTCTATAGTTAACCCAGTCTATAGTTAACCCAGCTCTCCTCTCTGTCTACAGCAGTCTAGAGTTAACCCAGTCTATAGTTAACCCAGTCTATAGTTAACCCAGTCTATAGTTCACCCAGTCTATAGTTAACCCAGCTCTCCTCTCTGTCTCCAGCAGTCTATAGTAACCCTGTCTATAGTTAACCCAGTCTATAGTTAATCCAGCTCTCCTCTCTGTCTCCAGCAGTCTATAGTTAACCCAGTCTATAGTTAACCCAGCTCTCCTCTCTGTCTCCAGCAGTCTAGAGTTAACCCAGTCTATAGTTAACCCAGTCTAGAGTTAACCCAGTCTATAGTTCACCCAGTCTATAGTTCACCCAGCTCTCCTCTCTGTCTCCAGCAGTCTAGAGTTAACCCAGTCTATAGTTAACCCAGTCTATAGTTCACCCAGTCTATAGTTCACCCAGTCTATAGTTAACCCAGCTCTCCTCTCTGTCTACAGCAGTCTAGAGTTAACCCAGTCTATAGTTCACCCAGTCTATAGTTAACCCAGCACTCCTCTCTGTCTACAGCAGTCTAGAGTTAACCTCTACTCAATAGGGGGAGCTGTTAGCACTTTTTTTTCTGGACGTTGCCAAATTAAACTGCCCAGTACTCAATTCTTGCTCGTACAATATGCATATTATTATTATTATTGGATAGAAAACACTCTCTAGTTTCTATAGCCGTTGGAATTATGTCTCTGAGTGAAACAGAACTCCTTCTACAGCACTTTTCATGACAGGGAGTGAGATTTCAGAAATCTTGGCCCCTGTTCCCAGGTCAGTTTTAAGGTCCCTGTAAATGCTATGAGGATACAAACACTGCCTACGTCTTCCTCTAGATGTCAGTAAGTGGTGACACTTTGAATGGAGTCGATTGCGCAATCAGGGCCTGTATAAAAGACCAATGACCGGAAGTACATGTCTTTTCGTCTCTGCGCCTGACGCACGATGGACGTCGGACTGGCCTCCTTCCAAGCTGTTGTTTAGCCAGTAATATATCTCCGGTCATGTTTTTACTCGTTATAGGTGTTAAAAACATCATAAGGTAGTTAATTTAAACCGTTTTATAGCAATTTATATCCGTTTAGGGCGATTTTATGGCATTTCTGTGTGACGCACTTCGAGGAGCTGGGCACTTTTCTAGTACATGGTGAACGTTAGTGGCCATTTCGACGGGACAAGAGGACATCTTTCGACCAAAAGACGATTAGACCGGAGAAAGGATTCATTGCCCAAGATTCTGATGGCAGTTCAGCTAATAGTAAGAACTATTTATGATGATAAATCGTTGTTCTGTCGAAAAATGTTAAACGCTTATGCCGCCATTTTCTTTGGGGTAGCTTCGCTTTGGCGCAACCTGTATTGAACAGTAAGGATAATTTAAAAAATGTAATTCAGTGATTGCATTAAGAACTAAATTGTCTTTCAATCGCTGTCCACCCTGTATTTTTTAGTCAAGTTTATGAGTATTTATGCATTAGACAAGATCACTGTCCAATATGGCGCCCGACATTTTCTGACCAGCTTGGCTACTTTTCTCATTGTATAACCACGATTTTGGTGGCTAAATATGCACATTTTCGAACAAACTCTATATGTATGTTGTAATATGATGTTACAGGAGTGTCATCTGAAGAATTCTGAGAAGGTTAGTGAAAAAATTAATACATTTTGGTGGTGATAATGCTATCGCTCTTTTTGCCGTGAATCAATGCTGGGGTAATGTTTGCACATGTGGTATGCTAATATAACGATTTATTGTGTTTTCTCTGTAAGACACTTAGAAAATCTGAAATATTGTCTGGATTCACAGGATCTGTGTCTTTCAATTAGTGTACGCTGTGTATTTTTAAGAAATGTTTTATGATTAGTAATTAGGTAATACACGTTGCTCTCTGTATTTATTCTAGTCGAGTTGTGATGGTGGGTGCAATTGTAAACTATGATTTCTACCTGAAATATGCACATTTTTCTAACAAAACCTATCCTATACAATAAATATGTTATCAGACTGTCATCTGATGAGGTTTTTTCTTGGTTAGTGGCTATCAATATCTTTATTTGGCCGAATTGGTGATAGCTACTGGTGGAGAGAAAAAATGGTGGACAAAGAAAAATGGTGTATTTTGCTAACGTGGTTAGCTAATAGATTTACATATTGTGTCTTCCCTGTAAAACATTTTACAAATCAGAAATGATTGCTGGATTCACAAGAAGTGGATCTTTCATCTGGTATCTTGGACTTGTGATTGAATGATATTTAGATGCTACTATTTACTTGTGACGCTATGCTAGCTATGCTATTCAGCTTTTTTACTGGTGGGGGAGGTGGGGGGTGCTCCCGGATCCGGGTTTCTGAGGCGGTAGAAGTTAACCCAGTCTATAGTTCACCCAGTCTAGAGTTGACCCAGTCTAGAGTTAACCCAGTCTATAGTTAACCCAGTCTAGAGTTAACCCAGTCTATAGTTCACCCAGTCTAGAGTTAACCCAGTCTAGAGTTAACCCAGTCTATAGTTAACCCAGTCTAGAGTTAACCCAGTCTATAGTTAACCCAGTCTAGAATTAACCCAGTCTAAAGTTCACCCAGTCTAGAGTTAACCCAGTCTATAGTTAACCCAGTCTATAGTTCACCCAGTCTAGAGTTAACCCAGTCTAGAGTTAACCCAGTCTATATTTAACCCAGTCTAGAGTTAACCCAGTCTATAGTTAACCCAGTCTAGAGTTAACCCAGTCTAGAGTTAACCCAGTCTAGAGTTAACCCAGTCTATAGTTCACCCAGTCTATAGTTCACCCAGTCTATAGTTAACCCAGCTCTCCTCTCTGTCTCCAGTCATTCCAGGCATCAGAAAACAGCTCTAGCGGCGCCATGCGCAAAATGTTCCGGCTATTTTAACTGCTACTTTGTAACTGAATATTAGGGTCAAATATAGAGTCTCTGGACATTTGATATGGCAAAGCTAAGGACACAGCATACTGTAAACACACACAACGTTCAATCAATCACTCTCTCTTTCCGCCCTCTCGCACACACACACACACACACACACACACACACACACACACACACACACACACACACACACACACACACACACACACACACACACACACACACACACACTCGTATGTGAGTATAACAATGCGAGTGGAACACATTCCTATCATTGATTGGTAGATGCCAGCACATAGCATGGATGGCTCACAGCAGTCGTGAATGTGCTAGAGAGGAGATCTGACTGATTGGTTAACACATCACAGGAACAGAACAGTGAAGCTGACTGACTGGTTAACACATTATTACACAGGAACAGAACAGTGAAGCTGACTGATTGGTTAACACATTATTACACAGGAACAGAACACTGAAGCTGACTGATTGGTTAACACATTATTACACAGGAACAGAACACTGAAGCTGACTGATTGGTTAACACATTATTACACAGGAACAGAACACTGAAGCTGACTGATTGGTTAACACATTATTACACAGGAACAGAACACTGAAGCTGACTGATTGGTTAACACATTACAGGAACAGAACACTGAAGCTGACTGATTGGTTAACACATTATTACACAGAAACAGAACAGTGAAGCTGACTGATTGGTTAACGCATTACAGAAACAGAACACTGAAGCTGACTGATTGGTTAACACATTACAGGAACAGAACACTGAAGCTGACTGATTGGTTAACACATTATTACACAGAAACAGAACAGTGAAGCTGACTGATTGGTTAACACATCACAGGAACAGAACACTGAAGCTGACTGATTGGTTAACACATTATTACACAGAAACAGAACAGTGAAGCTGACTGATTGGTTAACACATCACAGGAACAGAACACTGAAGCTGACTGATTGGTTAACACATTATTACACAGAAACAGAACAGTGAAGCTGACTGATTGGTTAACACATTATTACACAGGAACAGAACAGTGAAGCTGACTGATTGGTTATACACTGTGTATAAAGTCAAAGCAGTCTATAAATCACTTTGAAGTCCAGTATATTTGACACAATACCCTTTATTGCAGTTTCCCCGTCTCTGAAACATCCAATGTGCTGTTTTGACGATAAACAAATAATTATCTAGCTGAGTGAAAACGTAACTATGTAACTATATAACTATGTTGTGTGTAAAGGAGGACAGCACATATGACCTATTACAGTAAATGCAGTGTCGATCTAGTTCTACCTACAGCTTTGTTAAAACAGAGAAATATTACTCCTGGAGAGTGAGTGAGACAGGCAGTTCAACCTGCGTTGACCAATCGTCTCTTCAGGTCTCTCTCTCTCAATTCAATTCGACTCAATTCTAGGGGCTTTATTGGCATGGGAAACATATGTTAACATCGCCAAATCAAGTGAACTAGATCATAAACAAAAGTGAAATAAACAATAAAAATAAAAGTAAACATTACACTCACAGAAGACATTACAAATGTCATATTATGAGCAAACGGTTAAAGTACAAAAGGGAAAATAAATAAGTATAAATATGGTTGTATTTACAATGGTGTTTCTTCTTCACTGGTTGCCCTTTTCTTGTGGCAACAGGTCACAAATCTTGCTGCTGTGATGGTACACTGTGGTATTTCACCCAGTAGATATGGGAGTTTATCAAAATTGGATTTGTTTTCAAATTCTTTGTGGATCTGTGTAATCTGAGGGAAATATGTGTCTCTAATATGGCCATACATTTGGCAGGAGGTTAGGAAGTGCAGCTCAGCTTCCACCTCATAGCATGTCTTCTCTTGAGAACCAGGTCTGCCTATGGCGACCTTTCTTAACATATCACACAAAATGGATGACGTAGTACACAACTGAATGACATGGTACACAACTGAATGACATAGTACACAACTGAATGACGTAGTACACAACTGGATGACGTAGTACACCATTTGATGATGTAGTACACAAAAAAAGGGGGCCACTTTTTACTTGTGAGCACTACTTTCGAAACTACTTGTTGAAATGATACAACAGTTTAAGAGTGCATCTTTAAATGCATTATCGTCATTCCGGTTCTAATCTCCATCTCAAATCCATTCTAGACGATCACTCTCAAATTCATCTTTCCCTGAAGACAGATTCTGAACAGAATTCAGGTCACGGTATCCTGAGCCTTGCTCTGCTCTCCAGTTCTTCCCATGTGAGAGTCGGAGATCAATCTTTATAATTCTCTCTCTCAGGGTTTGGGAAATCATCATCCCTTTAGATAACCATTCATGTTCCTGGCACCTACAGGACATTATAGCCACCCGAGAGAAAGAGTAAAGTTACTACGGAGAAGGGAGAAGTGTGCAGGGAAGGGAAGCAGAGGGCACCTTTCTCGTTTCCCTCAGCACTGGTAAAGCAAACACGTACAAAAACACTTAATTCTGAAAACAGTCTTCATCTAGTCTTGATCTGTCATTCCTCTATCTCAACAATAGCACAGCAAATGATTACTCTTACAGTATTCATCACATGACTATGCCGTAGATCTAAAAGGAGGTAGAGGTCACTTGAATAGATGTGATTTGTCATCTTCCATGAACACTACCCCCCGCCCCCCTCACCTTCCAATCCTTTCCACTGGGCTCAGACTCCTTTGATGTTTTGTCTCAGATTAAATAGTGATTTCAAATTAGCAGAACAGCCTTGAATACTGCACAATCAAAGAGCCAGTAGGGATCTTTTCCAGAGCGAGAGAGAGAGAGAGAGAGAGAGAGAGAGAGAGAGAGAGAGAGAGAGAGAGAGAGAGAGGGAGAGAGAGAGAGAGGGGGGGGGGGGGGTTGGAGAAGAGGGAGAAGGTAGAGAGAAAGAACTCTTTCATAAAGTGATCTTCTTTATTTGGAATGTGGTTCCCACTTTTAGAGTGCCTGCCTAGCCTGCCTGCCTGCCTCCCTCCCTACATGCCTCCCTCCCTGCTTATCTCTGTCCCTGCCTCCCTGCATGCCTCCCTCCCTGCTTATCTCTGTCCCTGCCTTCCTGCACGCCACCCTCCGTGCTCGCCCCCATCCCTGCCTCCCTGCCTGTCTCCCACCTGCTTGTCTGCCTCTCCCTGCCTGCCTGCCTGTCTCCCACCTGCTTGTCTGTCTCTCCCTGCCTCACAGCCTGCCTGCCGGTCTCCCACCTGCCTGTCTGCCTCTCCCTGCCTCCCTACCTCCCTGCTTGTCTCTCTCTCCCTGCCTCCCTGTTTGTCTGCCTCCCTGCGTGTCTCTCTCTCCCTGCCTCCCTGCTTGTCTCTCTCTCCCTGCCTCCCTGTTTGTCTGCCTCCCTGCTTGTCTCTCTCTCCCTGCCTCCCTGCTTGTCTCTCTCTCCCTGCCTCCCTGCTTGTCTGCCTCCCTGCTTGTCTGCCTCCCTGCTTGTCTGCCTCCCTGCCTCCCTGCTTGTCTGCCTCCCTGCCTCCCTGCCTCCCTGCTTGTCTGCCTCCCTGCTTGTCTGCCTCCCTGCCTCCCTGCTTGTCTGCCTCCCTGCCTCCCTGCTTGTCTGCCCCCCTGCTTGTCTCTCTCTCCATGCCTCCCTGCTTGTCTGCCTCCCTGCTTGTCTGCCTCCCTGCTTGTCTGCCTCCCTGCTTGTCTGCCTCCCTGCCCCCCTGCTTGTCTCTCTCTCCCTGCCTCCCTGCTTGTCTGCCTCCCTGCCTCCCTGCTTGTCTGCCTCCCTGCCTCCCTGCTTGTCTGCCCCCCTGCTTGTCTCTCTCTCCCTGCCTCCCTGCTTGTCTGCCTCCCTGCTTGTCTGCCCCCCTGCTTGTCTCTCTCTCCCTGCCTCCCTGCTTGTCTGCCTCCCTGCTTGTCTCTCTCTCCCTGCCTCCCTGCTTGTCTGCCTCCCTGCTTGTCTGCCTCCCTGCCTCCCTGCTTGTCTCTCTCTCCCTGCCTCCCTGCCTCCCTGCTTGTCTGCCTCCCTGCCCCTCTGCTTGTCTCTCCCTCCCCTCCCCACAAGTGTTTAAAGGCCTTGATTGTTTAATTACATTAATTATTAGATGATTCAAATATGTCATAAAAATCTCCCAACTTCTTTTTGATTGGTTTTGCAGCACACTGAAACGCTCTGGGGCTAATTCCGTTAGCGTTTTGACATGTTTTTCTAGATTTAGAACATAAAACAACAATTATAAAGCAAACATTATCCCTTAGGTCTAGAAAAGCAAATACTTCAATTGTTTAAGCATATGTTGCAGAACATTACACTATGTTTTCAGAATAATAACAACAACAAAAAATATCTTAAGGGGAGTTAGCCATGACGGAGTTGTCAACAAATACTCAAAATAGACATATTTTTTGCCTCTAAAAATAAAAGTGCCGCAGTGAGAACTCATACTATCTTTGACCAGGGAAAACTTAGTGAACCCTGCTGCAGTGAGAACTCATACTATCTTTGACCAGGGAAAACTTAGTGAACCCTGCTGCAGTGAGAACTCATACTATCTTTGACCAGGGAAAACTTAGTGAACCCTGCTGCAGTGAGAACTCATACTATCTTTGACCAGGGAAAACTTAGTGAACCCTGCTGCAGTGAGAACTCATACTATCTTTGACCAGGGGAAACTTAGTGAACCCTGCTGCAGTGAGAACTCATACTATCTTTGACCAGGGAAAACTTAGTGAACCCTGCTGCAGTGAGAACTCGTACTATCTTTGACCAGGGAAAACTTAGTGAACCCTGCTGCAGTGAGAACTCATACTATCTTTGACCAGGGAAAACTTAGTGAACCCTGCTGCAGTGAGAACTCATACTATCTTTGACCAGGGAAAACTTAGTGAACCCTGCTGCAGTGAGAACTCATACTATCTTTGACCAGGGAAAACTTAGTGAACCCTGCTGCAGTGAGAACTCATACTATCTTTGACCAGGGGAAACTTAGTGAACCCTGCCGCAGTGAGAACTCATACTATCTTTGACCAGGGAAAACTTAGTGAACCCTGCCGCAGTGAGAACTCATACTATCTTTGACCAGGGAAAACTTAGTGAACCCTGCCGCAGTGAGAACTCATACTATCTTTGACCAGGGAAAACTTAGTGAACCCTGCCGCAGTGAGAACTCATACTATCTTTGACCAGGGAAAACTTAGTGAACCCTGCCGCAGTGAGAACTCATACTATCTTTGACCAGGGGAAACTTAGTGAACCCTGCTGCAGTGAGAACTCCTACTATCTTTGACCAGGGAAAACTTAGTGAACCCTGCTGCAGTGAGAACTCATACTATCTTTGACCAGGGAAAACTTAGTGAACCCTGCTGCAGTGAGAACTCCTACTATCTTTGACCAGGGAAAACTTAGTGAACCCTGCTGCAGTGAGAACTCATACTATCTTTGACCAGGGAAAACTTAGTGAACCCTGCCGCAGTGAGAACTCATACTATCTTTGACCAGGGAAAACTTAGTGAACCCTGCCGCAGTGAGAACTCATACTATCTTTGACCAGGGAAAACTTAGTGAACCCTGCTGCAGTGAGAACTCCTACTATCTTTGACCAGGGAAAACTTAGTGAACCCTGCTGCAGTGAGAACTCCTACTATCTTTGACCAGGGAAAACTTAGTGAACCCTGCTGCAGTGAGAACTCATACTATCTTTGACCAGGGAAAACTTAGTGAACCCTGCTGCAGTGAGAACTCATACTATCTTTGACCAGGGAAAACTTAGTGAACCCTGCTGCAGTGAGAACTCATACTATCTTTGACCAGGGAAAACTTAGTGAACCCTGCTGCAGTGAGAACTCATACTATCTTTGACCAGGGAAAACTTAGTGAACCCTGCTGCAGTGAGAACTCATACTATCTTTGACCAGGGAAAACTTAGTGAACCCTGCTGCAGTGAGAACTCATACTATCTTTGACCAGGGGAAACTTAGTGAACCCTGCCGCAGTGAGAACTCATACTATCTTTGACCAGGGAAAACTTAGTGAACCCTGCTGCAGTGAGAACTCATACTATCTTTGACCAGGGAAAACTTAGTGAACCCTGCTGCAGTGAGAACTCATACTATCTTTGACCAGGGAAAACTTAGTGAACCCTGCTGCAGTGAGAACTCATACTATCTTTGACCAGGGGAAACTTAGTGAACCCTGCTGCAGTGAGAACTCATACTATCTTTGACCAGGGAAAACTTAGTGAACCCTGCTGCAGTGAGAACTCATACTATCTTTGACCAGGGAAAACTTAGTGAACCCTGCTGCAGTGAGAACTCATACTATCTTTGACCAGGGAAAACTTAGTGAACCCTGCTGCAGTGAGAACTCATACTATCTTTGACCAGGGAAAACTTAGTGAACCCTGCTGCAGTGAGAACTCATACTATCTTTGACCAGGGAAAACTTAGTGAACCCTGCTGCAGTGAGAACTCATACTATCTTTGACCAGGGAAAACTTAGTGAACCCTGCCGCAGTGAGAACTCATACTATCTTTGACCAGGGAAAACTTAGTGAACCCTGCTGCAGTGAGAACTCATACTATCTTTGACCAGGGGAAACTTAGTGAACCCTGCTGCAGTGAGAACTCCTACTATCTTTGACCAGGGAAAACTTAGTGAACCCTGCTGCAGTGAGAACTCATACTATCTTTGACCAGGGAAAACTTAGTGAACCCTGCTGCAGTGAGAACTCCTACTATCTTTGACCAGGGAAAACTTAGTGAACCCTGCTGCAGTGAGAACTCATACTATCTTTGACCAGGGAAAACTTAGTGAACCCTGCTGCAGTGAGAACTCATACTATCTTTGACCAGGGAAAACTTAGTGAACCCTGCTGCAGTGAGAACTCATACTATCTTTGACCAGGGAAAACTTAGTGAACCCTGCTGCAGTGAGAACTCATACTATCTTTGACCAGGGGAAACTTAGTGAACCCTGCCGCAGTGAGAACTCATACTATCTTTGACCAGGGAAAACTTAGTGAACCCTGCTGCAGTGAGAACTACACAACTCTAAACACAGACAGAGAGGAACGGCAGGTTGGAGGGGAGGGAGAGAGAGAAAGGGGAGACGGATGCCAGGAGAAGGAGAGAGAGAGAGACATTTTTGGCCCAAAGGTCATAATTAAAAGCACAAACTTTACTTCATTTTAACAGAACTAGAGTAAGAACCAAGCCTCTCTCCTCGTCCACTGTGCACAGAACCCCTCTTGAACCCACAGCCATACAACGTAGAAACTGTTTAGAAGCCTCTTGGACCTAGACTTGGCGCTCTGGTATCGCTTACCATGCGGTAGCAGAGAGAACAGTCTATGACTAGGGTGGCTGGAGTCTTTGATAATTTTTAGGGCCTTCCTCTGACACCGCCTGGTATAGAGGTCCTGGATGGCAGGAAGCTTGGTCCCGGTGATGTACTGAGCCGTAGGCACTACTGTAAAGATGTGCGCAGAGAGTTGGGAAGCAAGTTCAGGGAGTGTTTTAATAAATAAAACGGAACATAATACAAAACAAGAAACACTAACAGCACACAGACATGAAACTGGAACAGAAACAATGACACCTGGGGAAGGAACCAGAGGGAGTGACATATATAGGGCAGGTAATCAGGGAAGTGATGGAGTCCAGGTGAGTCTGATGACGCGCAGGTGCGCGTAACGATGGTGACAGGTGTGTGCCATAACGAGCAGCCTGGTGACCTAGAGGTCGGAGAGGGAGCACACGTGTGGCTCAGTTGGTAGAGCATGGCGCTTGCAACGCCAGGGTTGTGGGTTCGTTTCCCACGGGGGGCCAGTACAAAAAAAAAAAAAAAAAAAGTATGAATGTATGTACTTGTAAGTCGCTCTGGATAAGAGCGTCTGCTAAATGACTTAAATGTAAATGTAAAAACTACCCTCTGTAGTGCCTTGCGGTCGGAGGCCGAGCAGTTGCCATACCAAGCAGTGATGCAACCCGTCAGGATGCTCTCGATGCTGCAGCTGTAAAACCTTTTGAGGATCTGAGGACCCATGCCAAATCTTTTCAGTCTCCTGAGGGGGAATAGGTTTTGTCGTGCCCTCTTCATGACTGTCTTGGTGTGCTTGGACCATGTTAGTTTGTTGGTGATGTGGACACCAAGGAACTTGAACCTCTCAACCTGCTCCACTACAGCCACGTCGATGAGAATGGGGGCGTACTCGGTCCTCCTTTTCCTGGAGTCCACAATCATCTCCTTTGACTTAAGTAGGATTTTACTAGGTGACTCCCACTTTTACTTGAGTAATTCTCTATTAAGCTGCACGTCAGTGGTTTCAGCCAAGCTGCACGTCGGTGGTTTCAGCCAAGCTGCACGTCGGTGGTTTCAGCCAAGCTGCACGTTGGTGGTTTCAGCCAAGCTGCACGTTGATGGTTTCAGCCAAGCTGCACGTTGGTGGTTTCAGCCAAGCTGCACGTTGGTGGTTTCAGCCAAGCTGCACGTTGGTCGTTTCAGCCAAGCTGCACGTTGATGGTTTCAGCCAAGCTGCACGTTGGTGGTTTCAGCCAAGCTGCACGTTGGTGGTTTCAGCCAAGCTGCACGTTGGTGGTTTCAGCCAAGCTGCACGTTGGTGGTGTCAGCCAAGCTGCACGTTGGTGGTTTCAGCCAAGCTGCACGTTGGTGGTGTCAGCCAAGCTGCACGTTGGTGGTGTCAGCCAAGCTGCACGTTGGTGGTTTCAGCCAAGCTGCACGTTGGTGGTTTCAGCCAAGCTGCACGTTGATGGTTTCAGCCAAGCTGCACGTTGGTGGTTTCAGCCAAGCTGCACGTTGGTGGTGTCAGCCAAGCTGCACGTTGGTGGTGTCAGCCAAGCTGCACGTTGGTGGTTTCAGCCAAGCTGCACGTTGGTGGTTTCAGCCAAGCTGCACGTTGGTGGTGTCAGCCAAGCTGCACGTTGATGGTTTCAGCCAAGCTGCACGTTGGTGGTTTGAGCCAAGCTGCACGTTGGTGGTGTCAGCCAAGCTGCACGTTGGTGGTGTCAGCCAAGCTGCACGTTGGTGGTTTCAGCCAAGCTGCACGTTGGTGGTTTCAGCCAAGCTGCACGTTGATGGTTTCAGCCAAGCTGCACGTTGGTGGTTTCAGCCAAGCTGCACGTTGGTGGTGTCAGCCAAGCTGCACGTTGGTGGTGTCAGCCAAGCTGCACGTTGGTGGTTTCAGCCAAGCTGCACGTTGGTGGTTTCAGCCAAGCTGCACGTTGGTGGTGTCAGCCAAGCTGCACGTTGATGGTTTCAGCCAAGCTGCACGTTGGTGGTTTCAGCCAAGCTGCACGTTGGTGGTGTCAGCCAAGCTGCACGTTGGTGGTGTCAGCCAAGCTGCACGTTGGTGGTTTCAGCCAAGCTGCATGTTGGTGGTGTCAGCCAAGCTGCACGTTGGTGGTTTCAGCCAAGCTGCACGTCGGTGGTTTCAGCCAAGCTGCACGTCGGTGGTTTCAGCCAAGCTGCACGTCGGTGGTTTCAGCCAAGCTGCACGTCGGTGGTTTCAGCCAAGCTGCACGTCGATGGTTTCAGCCAAGCTGCACGTCGGTGGTTTCAGCCAAGCTGCACGTTGGTGGTTTCAGCCAAGCTGCACGTTGGTGGTTTCAGCCAAGCTGCACGTTGATGGTTTCAGCCAAGCTGCACGTTGGTGGTTTCAGCCAAGCTGCACGTTGGTGGTTTCAGCCAAGCTGCACGTTGGTGGTTTCAGCCAAGCTGCACGTTGGTGGTGTCAGCCAAGCTGCACGTTGGTGGTTTCAGCCAAGCTGCACGTTGGTGGTGTCAGCCAAGCTGCACGTTGGTGGTGTCAGCCAAGCTGCACGTCGGTGGTTTCAGCCAAGCTGCACGTCGATGGTTTCAGCCAAGCTGCACGTCGGTGGTTTCAGCCAAGCTGCACGTCGATGGTTTCAGCCAAGCTGCACGTCGATGGTTTCAGCCAAGCTGCACGTCGATGGTTTCAGCCAAGCTGCACGTCGATGGTTTCAGCCAAGCTGCACGTCGATGGTTTCAGCCAAGCTGCACGTTGGTGGTTTCAGCCAAGCTGCACGTTGATGGCTTCAGCCAAGCTGCGCGTTGATGGTTTCAGCCAAGCTGCACGTTGGTGGTGTCAGCCAAGCTGCACATTGATGGTTTCAGCCAAGCTGCACATTGATGGTTTCAGCCAAGCTGCACATTGATGGCTTCAGCCAAGCTGCACATTGATGGTTTCAGCCAAGCTGCATGTTGATTGTTTTAGCAAAGCTGCACATTGATGGCTTAAGCCAAGCTGCACATTGATGGCTTCAGCCAAGCTGCATGTTGATGGTTTCAGCCAAGCTGCGTGTCGATGGTTTCAGCCAAGCTGCATGTTGATGGTTTCAGCCAAGCTGCATGTTGATGGTTTCAGCCAAGCTGCATGTTGATGGTTTCAGCCAAGCTGCACATTGATGGTTTCAGCCAAGCTGCACATTGATGGTTTCAGCCAAGCTGTGTGTTGATGGTTTCAGCCAAGCTGCACGTCGGTGTCATCAGGTTGGCTTGGATATTTGGAAATAGCCACAGGATGGTTTTTTCAATGCAGTCAATACTGTCAAAACTCTTTCTTTGAAGGTTTTCAGTACATTTGAATATTTGTAGCAACTTGTTAATTAAGTAAATATCTGCAGTCAACTTGTGCAATACGTGTGGAGATAAAACTGACTGCATTCTTTATTCCACCTGGCAAGTTATTTTACATTATGAAACTTACCAAAGTTCCCCAGAACAGTTGAGCCAGTCACGTGTTTTTTTGTAAACAGCTCAACAAGGGGGAGAACGTGGGAGCTGGTTAGTACATAGCGTTCTATACAGTGAAAGTGTTCACCCCCCTTAGCAATTTTCCTATTTTGTTGCCTTACAACCTGGAATTAAAATAGATTTTTGGGGGTTTGTATCATTTGATTTACACAACATGCCTACCACCTTGAAGATGCAAAATATTGTTTCTTGTGAAACAAACAACAAATTTGACAAAAAAACTAAACTTGAGCGTGCATAACTATTCACTCCCCTACGTCAATACCTTGTAGAGACCCCTTTTGCAGCAATTACAGCTGCAAGTGTCTTGGGGTATGTCTCTATAAGCTTGTCACATTTAGCCACTGGGATTTTTGCCCATTCTTCAAGGCAAAACTGTTCCAGCTCCATCAAGTCGGATGGGTTCCGCTGGTGTACAGCAATCTTTAAGTCATACCACCGATTCTCAATTGGATTGAGGTCTGGGCTTTGACTAGGCCATTCCAAGACATTTAAATGTTTCCCCTTAAACCACTCGAGTGTTGCTTTAGCAGTATGCTTAGGGTCATTGTTCTGCTGGAAGGTGAACCTCCGTCCCAGTCTCCAATCAATGGAAGACTGAAACAGGTTTCCCTCAAGAATTTCCCTGTATTTAGTGCCATCATTCCTTCAATTCTGACCAGTTTCCCAGTCCCTGCCGATGAAAAACATCCCCACAGCATGATGCTGCCACCACCATGCTTCACTGTGGGGATGGCGTTCTCGGGGTGATGAGAGGTGTTGGGTTTGCACCAGACATAGTGTTTTCCTTGACGGCCAAAAAGCTCAATTTTGGTCTCATCTGACCAGAGAACCTTCTTCCATATGTTTGGGGAGTCTCCCACATGCCTTTTGGTGAACACCAAACGTGTTTGCTTATTTCTTTCTTTAATCAATGGCTTTTTTCTTGACACTCTTCCGTAAAGCCCAGCTCTGTGGAGTGTACGGCTTAAAGTGGTCTTATGGACAGATACTCCAATCTCCGCTGTGGAGCTTTGCAACTCCTTCAGGGTTATCTTTGGTCTCTTTGTTGCCTCTCTGATTAATGCTCTCTTTGAGTTTTGGTTGGCGGCCCTCTCTTGGCAGGTTTGTTGTGGTGCCATATCCTTTAAAACATTTTATAATGGATTTAATGGTGCTCCGTGGGATGTTCAAAGTTTCAGATATTTTTTTATAACCCAACCCTGATCTGTACTTCTCCACAACTTTGTCCCTGACCTGTTTGGAGAGCTCCTTGGTCTTCATGGTGCCCCTTGCTTAGTGGTGTTGCAGATTCTGGGGCTTTTCAGAACAGGTGTATATATACTGAGATCATGTGACAGATCATGTGACACATAGATTGCACACAGGTGGACTTTATTTAACTAATTATGTGATTTGTGAAGGTAATTGATTCTACCAGATCTTATTTAGGGGCTTCATAGCAAAGGGGGTGAATACATATGCACACACCACTTTTCAGTTTATTTAATTTTACTTCACCAATTTGGACTATTTTGTGTATGTCCATTACATGAAATTCAAATAAAAATCGATTTAGATTACAGGTTGTAATGCAACAATATAGGAAAAACGCCAAGGGGGATGAATACTCTTGCAAGTCTCTGATGTGCAGCGCACATGAGGTAATGAAGTTACACTTATATGCAAATCACTTCTGTTTGCCAACATATATCTTATAATAGTCTTCTGCCAGAAGTCAAAGAGTTCTTGATGAGTTATCTGTACAGCTGCCATTTTCCTCGTTCTTCCTACTAAAGTTCTTATTTCATTCATTCTTCTCCCCTCTACTTATCTTCAGCCAGTTTGCTACCAGCAGTAAAATAAATCCTGCAGCAAAGAGGAAATGTGAAATATTATGTGGATTATAATTAATGGACCTCAAGTCTGACAATTTAAAGTGGAAATTACAAACGTTAGAAGCCTTTTTAAACCTTGAATAGACAACAAGTTTGCATTTCCAGCTGTACATGAAAATTCTCAGCTAACAAAAGAGTGATTCAATTCAGATCCTAAATGTGTACACATGAAGTTCTTCAGAAAAGCATGCATCGCAACTTTGTTAATTTGCACAAATTCTCTCATTCAGTTGCACTTGTAAATATTAACACTCAACAAAAATGACATTCTACTAGCTATGCTTGTATAACTTACTGAGCTGGATTTGCCTGTCGTTGCTAATAGCACTTCTGGCTACTCTGAAGAATCTCAAATATAAGATATATTTTTATTTGTTGAACACTTTTTTGGGTTACTACATAATTCCATATGTGTAATTTCATAGTTTTGATGTCTTATTCTACAATGTAGAAAATAGTACAAATAAAGTAAAACCCTTGAATGAGTAGGTGTGTCCAAACTTTTGACTGGTGCTATAATTCAAGCATAACATTAATTAAAACATAAAGTGACAATAATAATGTCAAAAAGACAACAAATGCATGATGGGATAGTTCCTGAGAAAGAGAGCAAACACCTAATGCTATGAAAATGCTGGCCAAGAACGTCAGGTCCATTTTGTTGCACAATGAAACTGAGGCAGCATTCAACTGGTATACATCTTTCTGTCACGACTTTACTCGTTGTACCCTGCACCCGTTAGTTACTGGTTGTGTGTACACTACTTCTACACATACATGCCACTTCTTCATCAACTGTATCCGTCTGCTACAGACAGGTCAATGTTTGCTCAAATCCTCTCCTCCCCCTTTCTCCCTCTATTTCTCCCTCTCCTTCCACCCCTGGGGATGAGCTTAGGTCTGGGCCCAGGAGAAGGCTGTGTTTGGTGTAAACAGCAAAGTGAATTCCTCCGGAAGATCAATGCAAGTTCAAAGCTTTCACACAAAGCCAAGACTTTCAGATCAACCCCCTCCCAATTCCATGATGCAGATAAAGAGTGGTGGAGGTGGGTGGGGTTTAGTCAGGCACAGGTATTGTATCTCAGGCTGAGCTGTGGCTGGGTTGGCGGTTGGCTCTCACTTCCAAGAACACACTATCTGAATTACAAATGGAACCCTATTCCCTGTCTAGTGCACTACTTTTGACCAGAGCACTGGGCCCTGGTGCACTGTATAGGGAATAGGTTGCCATTTAGGTCAGGTTGCCACTGCCACTTTCAGAGACAGAAGAGTCTTTTTAACCCCCCCCCCCCCCCTCGAGAGAGAGGATTTTCTTTAAACCCCTTCCAGAGACAGAGGAGTCTCTTTAAAGGGCTCCCGAGTGGCACAGCGGCCTAAGGCACTACATCCCAGTGCTACAGGCGTCACTACAGACTCTGGTTCGATTCCAGGCTGTATCGCAACTGGCCATGATTGGGAGTCCCATAGGGCGGCGCACAATTGTCCCAGCGTCGTCCGGGTTTGGGTTTCGTTGGGATACGCCGTCATTGTAAAATAGAATTTGTTCTTAACTGACATGCCTAGTTAAATAAAGGTTAAATAAAATGTAAAAAAATTAAACACCTTCCAAAGAGAGAGAGAGGAGTCTCTTTAAACCCCTTCCAGAGAGAGAGAGAGGAGTCTCTTTAAACCCCTTCCAGAGAGAGAGAGAGGAGTCTCTTTAAACCCCTTCCAGAGAGAGAGAGAGGAGTCTCTTTAAACCCCTTCCAGAGAGAGAGAGGAGTCTCTTTAAACCCCTTCCAAAGAGAGAGGAGTATCTTTAAACCCCTTCCAGAGAGAGAGAGAGGAGTCTCTTTAAACCCCTTCCAGAGAGAGAGAGGAGTCTCTTTAAACCCCTTCCAGAGAGAGAGAGAGGAGTCTCTTTAAACCCCTTCCAGAGAGAGAGAGAGGAGTCTCTTTAAACCCCTTCCAGAGAGAGAGGAGTCTCTTTAAACCCCTTCCAGAGAGAGAGAGAGAGGAGTCTCTTTAAACCCCTTCCAGAGAGAGAGAGGAGTCTTTAAACCCCTTCCAGAGAGAGAGAGGAGTCTTTAAACCCCTTCCAGAGAGAGAGAGGAGTCTTTAAACCCCTTCCAGAGAGAGAGAGGAGTCTTTAAACCCCTTCCAGAGGGAGAGGAGTCTCTTCAAACCCCTTCCAGAGAGAGAGATGAGTCTCTTTAAACCCCTTCCAGAGAGAGAGGAGTCTCTTTAAACCCCTTCCAGAGAGAGAGAGAGAGGAGTCTCTTTAAACCCCTTCCAGAGAGAGAGAGGAGTCTTTAAACCCCTTCCAGAGAGAGAGAGGAGTCTTTAAACCCCTTCCAGAGAGAGAGAGGAGTCTTTAAACCCCTTCCAGAGAGAGAGAGGAGTCTTTAAACCCCTTCCAGAGGGAGAGGAGTCTCTTCAAACCCCTTCCAGAGAGAGAGATGAGTCTCTTTAAACCCCTTCCAGAGAGAGAGAGAGGAGTCTTTAAACCCCTTCCAGAGAGAGAGAGAGGAGTCTCTTTAAACCCCTTCCAGAGAGAGAGGAGTCTCTTTAAACCCCTTCCAGAGAGAGAGGAGTCTCTTTAAACCCCTTCCAGGACTCATTCACCATGACCTCCAGTCCACTCACTGCAGCCAGGAGTCTGCTGTTAACTCATCTTGAAACATCTGTTGGCCTGAGACCTGTCGTGAACTCAAAGACATCTTCAGCTACGTCCTGGCCAGGCTCTGGTCAAAAGTAGTGCACTACATAGGGAACATTCTCTCTCCAGCTGTTGGTACTTCTTAATAAACCCGAGACGGTTAAAAGCAGTGGGTGGCGGTCCTACCACCTCTCATCAAAATATCATGTAATTTTATGTTAAACCGTTCAAACAGCCACTGTTTTGTCGCCAACCAGCAGGTAAACTCTAACACAACCACAGCCTCTCACTGCTGTTTCAGCCGTTAATCTATGTGTCTGACCACTAAGATTAAAGAGGCTTTAAGGCACGGTGATGTGATGGTTTCCTAAACAGGGTGTTTGGTATTTTAGATGTGTTCAAGGCGCCGTGACTGAAAGGAAGCATTATTTTTTTCAGACATTGTGTTCCTCTTATCACTGTATTGTCAAACATAGCAACCACAACAGGATCCCTGTAAAATTACTGCTGCTGCTGATGTGGCACTCAGTGACTCAACTGATTTAAGTTTCAGATTCATGTTTTAATGTGACATGCACAAGTACAGTGAAATGCCTTTCTTACAAACTCTAAACCCAACAATGTAGTAACCAATAACAACGTAATACTAGAAAAACACGAGAAATAAGAAGAAACATGAAGAACACAATAAGTAAGTAAGTAAATAAGTACACAATATACAGGGTCCGTTAATACCATACTATATACAGGGTCAGTTAATACCATACAATATACAGGGTCAGTTAATACCAGACTATATACAGAGTCAGTTAATACCATACTATATACAGGGTCAGGTCAATACCATACTATATACAGGGTCAGTTAATACCATACTATATACAGGGTCAGTTAATACCAGACTATATACAGGGTCAGTTAATACCATACTATATACAGGGTCAGTTAATACCAGACTATATACAGGGTCAGTTAATACCATACTATATACAGGGTCAGTTAATACCATACTATATACAGGGTCAGTTAATACCATACTATATACAGGGTCAGGTCAATACCATACTATATACAGGGTCAGTTAATACCATACTATATACAGGGTCAGTTAATACCATACTATATACAGGGTCAGTTAATACCATACTATATACAGGGTCAGTTAATACCATACTATATACAGGATCACACTGTGAGTGTGTGAGTAAGTGTGAAGGGCACTGTGAGTGTGTGTGTGTGAGTGTGTAGGGCACTGTGAGTGTGTGTGTAGGGCACTGTGATTGTGTGTGAGAGTATGTAGGGCACTGTGATTGTGTGTGAGAGTGTGTAGGGCACTGTGAGTGTGTATGTAGGGCACTGTGATTGTGCATAGAGACAAAAATACAAATAAAAAGGTAAATGAGGATACAAGGTTAACTCAGATAGTCTGTGTAGCTATTTATCAGTCTTATTGCTTGGGGATAGAAGCTGTTCAAAGATCCTGTTGGTGCCAGACTTGATGCACGGGTACCACTTGCCGTGAGGAAGCAGGGAGAATAGTCTATGACTTGGGTGGTTGGAGTCTTTAACGGGCATTCCTATCACACCACCTGATATAGATGTCCTGGATGGCAGGGAGCTCGGCCCCAGTGATGTACTGATTTGTCCGCACCACCCTCTGTAGCACCATGCGATCGAGGGCGGTGCTAATGCCATACCAAGCAGTGAGGCAGCCAGTCAAAATGCTGTATGTGGTAGAGCTGCAGAATATTTTGAGGATTTGAAGGCCTACGTCAAACTTTTTCAACCTCCTGAGGGGGAAGAGGCGCTGTCGCAACGTGTTTGAACCATTTTAAATCTTTATTGATGTGGACACCGAGGAACTATAAGCTCTTGACCTGCTCCACTACAACCCCTTCCATGTGGACAGGGGCGTGGACAGGGGCGTGGACAGGGGCGTGGACAGGGGCGTAGACAGGGGCGTGGACAGGGGTGTGGACAGGGGCGTGGACAGGGGTGTGGACAGGGGCGTGGACAGGGGCGTGCTCCGCCCCCTCGTTTCCTGTAGTCTACAATCAGCTCCTTGGTCTGACGTTGAGGGAGAGGTTGTTGGTCCTGGCACCACACAGCCTTCCTGTAGGCTGACTCATCGTCGCCGGTGATCAGGCTTACCGGAGGTGACGTTTTGCCTACCTTCACCACCTGGGGTCGGCCCGTCATGAAATGTATGTGTGTGATTACAAACAACATAGATTAATATTTTAGCCTTCAGGGAGTCCTCCTGGGACTGTATTCACAAAGCATCTCTGAATAAAAATGCTGATCAGGGATCAGTTTAGCCTTTTAGATTACAAAATGATAATATTCCATGGACAGGGGGGACCTGATCCTGGATCAGCCCTCTTACTCTGAGATGATGCTTTGAGAGTTCGAGCCCCGGCTTTACCTCAACTATTTAGACATGAGGTACAACACAACAGCTTGTCGTCGTAACTTGTGAATGAATTTACTTCAAAATGCTGCTAGTCTTTTTGGTGATATATTCATTGTGTCTACTTTTGTTCCGCAGTCCAGCCACCTGGTCCGCAGTCCATCCACCTGGTCCGCAGTCCAGCCACCTGGTCCACAGTCCATCCACCTGGTCCGCAGTCCAGCCACCTGGTCCACAGTCCATCCACCTGGTCCACAGTCCATCCACCTGATCCGCAGTCCAGCCACCTGGTCCTCAGTTCATCCACCTGGTCCGCAGTCCATCCACCTGGTCCGCAGTCCATCCACCTGGTCCGATCCACCTGGTCCACAGTCCATCCACCTGGTCCACAGTCCATCCACCTGGTCCACAGTCTAGCCACCTGGTCCACAGTCCATCCACCAGTCCATCCACCGAACAAACCGCAACTGAAAAACCCCAGTTTCTTCTTGAGAAGTACTCTGTGTAGAAATCATTTTTGTATTCCCTCAAAACAAAGAAATCCCTGTTTTCTGTAACTCTGCAAAAGTCTTCTGACTCTAGTTTCTTTGTGTAAATACACCATTTATTCTATTGTATATGAATTGGTGGCACTTCACAACCTGATATTTGAAGGTCGAAGCCAGAGAAGTTATTCAACAGTACGAGACAGTTTTATAAGAATACCTTATCAAAGCAGACAATTGGACTTATATGAACGGTCATTTGACCCAATCCAATCCAATCAAATGGAATTGGTCACATACACATTTAGCAGATGTTATTGCGGGTGTAGTGAAATGCTTGTGTTTCTAGCTCCAAAAGTATGTGTTGTCAAGACCTGTGCTATTTCACACTGAGTCAATGTAGCACACATACACACTGAGACACAGAGACGAGACACAGACGCACACACAGACAAGTTTTTCCAACAAAATGACTTACTATTACACAAAAACAACCAATTCTTCCTCTGAACAATCCCCAAAGAAAACTCCCTCACTGTCCACCTACAACGCTCCTCCCTTCTGGCAGACAGTCATCACAAAAAACAGCCTCTGTTAGCAGTAGGAGAGAAGAGCAGAGTGGGGGTTTGTCTTGTATAAAACAGTCTCTGTTAGCAGTAGGAGAGAAGAGCAGAGTGGGGGTTTGTCTTGTATAAAACAGCCTCTGTTAGCAGTAGGAGAGAAGAGCAGAGTGGGGGTTTGTCTTGTATAAAACAGCCTCTGTTAGCAGTAGGAGAGGAGAGCAGAGTGGGGGTTTGTCTTGTATAAAACAGCCTCTGTTAGCAGTAGGAGAGGAGAGCAGATTTGGGGTTTGTCTTGTATAAAACAGTCTCTGTTAGCAGTAGGAGAGAAGAGCAGAGTGGGGGGTTGTCTTGTATAAAACAGTCTATGTTAGCAGTAGGAGAGAAGAGCAGAGTGGGGGTTTGTCTTGTATAAAACAGCCTCTGTTAGCAGTAGGAGAGGAGAGCAGAGTGGGGGTTTGTCTTGTATAAAACAGTCTCTGTTAGCAGTAGGAGAGGAGAGCAGAGTGGGGGTTTGTCTTGTATAAAACAGTCTCTGTTAGCAGTAGGAGAGAAGAGCAGAGTGGGGGTTTGTCTTGTATAAAACAGTCTCTGTTAGCAGTAGGAGAGAAGAGCAGAGTGGGGGTTTGTCTTGTATAAAACAGTCTCTGTTAGCAGTAGGAGAGAAGAGCAGAGTGGGGGGTTGTCTTGTATAAAACAGTCTCTGTTAGCAGTAGGAGAGAAGAGCAGAGTGGGGGGTTGTCTTGTATAAAACAGCCTCTGTTAGCAGTAGGAGAGAAGAGCAGAGTGGGGGTTTGTCTTGTATAAAACAGCCTCTGTTAGCAGTAGGAGAGTAGAGCAGAGTGGGGGTTTGTCTTGTATAAAACAGTCTCTGTTAGCAGTAGGAGAGAAGAGCAGAGTGGGGGTTTGTCTTGTATAAAACAGTCTCTGTTAGCAGTAGGAGAGGAGAGCAGAGTGGGGGTTTGTCTTGTATAAAACAGTCTCTGTTAGCAGTAGGAGAGAAGAGCAGAGTGGGGGGTTGTCTTGTATAAAACAGTCTCTGTTAGCAGTAGGAGAGAAGAGCAGAGTGGGGGTTTGTCTTGTATAAAACAGTCTCTGTTAGCAGTAGGAGAGAAGAGCAGAGTGGGGGGTTGTCTTGTATAAAACAGTCTCTGTTAGCAGTAGGAGAGGAGAGCAGAGTGGGGGTTTGTCTTGTATAAAACAGTCTCTGTTAGCAGTAGGAGAGAAGAGCAGAGTGGGGGGTTGTCTTGAATAAAACAGTCTATGTTAGCAGTAGGAGAGAAGAGCAGAGTGGGGGTTTGTCTTGTATAAAACAGCCTCTGTTAGCAGTAGGAGAGGAGAGCAGAGTGGGGGTTTGTCTTGTATAAAACAGTCTCTGTTAGCAGTAGGAGAGGAGAGCAGAGTGGGGGTTTGTCTTGTATAAAACAGTCTCTGTTAGCAGTAGGAGAGAAGAGCAGAGTGGGGGTTTGTCTTGTATAAAACAGTCTCTGTTAGCAGTAGGAGAGAAGAGCAGAGTGGGGGTTTGTCTTGTATAAAACAGTCTCTGTTAGCAGTAGGAGAGAAGAGCAGAGTGGGGGGTTGTCTTGTATAAAACAGTCTCTGTTAGCAGTAGGAGAGAAGAGCAGAGTGGGGGTTTGTCTTGTATAAAACAGTCTCTGTTAGCAGTAGGAGAGAAGAGCAGAGTGGGGGTTTGTCTTGTATAAAACAGCCTCTGTTAGCAGTAGGAGAGAAGAGCAGAGTGGGGGTTTGTCTTGTATAAAACAGTCTCTGTTAGCAGTAGGAGAGAAGAGCAGAGTGGGGGTTTGTCTTGTATAAAACAGCCTCTGTTAGCAGTAGGAGAGGAGAGCAGAGTGGGGGTTTGTCTTGTATAAAACAGCCTCTGTTAGCAGTAGGAGAGGAGAGCAGAGTGGGGGTTTGTCTTGTATAAAACAGTCTCTGTTAGCAGTAGGAGAGAAGAGCAGAGTGGGGGGTTGTCTTGTATAAAACAGTCTATGTTAGCAGTAGGAGAGAAGAGCAGAGTGGGGGTTTGTCTTGTATAAAACAGCCTCTGTTAGCAGTAGGAGAGGAGAGCAGAGTGGGGGTTTGTCTTGTATAAAACAGTCTCTGTTAGCAGTAGGAGAGGAGAGCAGAGTGGGGGTTTGTCTTGTATAAAACAGTCTCTGTTAGCAGTAGGAGAGAAGAGCAGAGTGGGGGTTTGTCTTGTATAAAACAGTCTCTGTTAGCAGTAGGAGAGAAGAGCAGAGTGGGGGTTTGTCTTGTATAAAACAGTCTCTGTCAGCAGTAGGAGAGAAGAGCAGAGTGGGGGGTTGTCTTGTATAAAACAGCCTCTGTTAGCAGTAGGAGAGAAGAGCAGAGTGGGGGGTTGTCTTGTATAAAACAGTCTCTGTTAGCAGTAGGAGAGAAGAGCAGAGTGGGGGGTTGTCTTGTATAAAACAGCCTCTGTTAGCAGTAGGAGAGAAGAGCAGAGTGGGGGTTTGTCTTGTATAAAACAGCCTCTGTTAGCAGTAGGAGAGTAGAGCAGAGTGGGGGTTTGTCTTGTATAAAACAGTCTCTATTAGCAGTAGGAGAGAAGAGCAGAGTGGGGGTTTGTCTTGTATAAAACAGTCTCTGTTAGCAGTAGGAGAGGAGAGCAGAGTGGGGGTTTGTCTTGTATAAAACAGTCTCTGTTAGCAGTAGGAGAGAAGAGCAGAGTGGGGGGTTGTCTTGTATAAAACAGTCTCTGTTAGCAGTAGGAGAGAAGAGCAGAGTGGGGGTTTGTCTTGTATAAAACAGTCTCTGTTAGCAGTAGGAGAGAAGAGCAGAGTGGGGGGTTGTCTTGTATAAAACAGTCTCTGTTAGCAGTAGGAGAGGAGAGCAGAGTGGGGGTTTGTCTTGTATAAAACAGTCTCTGTTAGCAGTAGGAGAGAAGAGCAGAGTGGGGGGTTGTCTTGTATAAAACAGTCTATGTTAGCAGTAGGAGAGAAGAGCAGAGTGGGGGTTTGTCTTGTATAAAACAGTCTCTGTTAGCAGTAGGAGAGGAGAGCAGAGTGGGGGTTTGTCTTGGATAAAACAGTCTCTGTTAGCAGTAGGAGAGAAGAGCAGAGTGGGGGTTTGTCTTGTATAAAACAGTCTCTGTTAGCAGTAGGAGAGAAGAGCAGAGTGGGGGGTTGTCTTGTATAAAACAGTCTCTGTTAGCAGTAGGAGAGGAGAGCAGAGTGGGGGTTTGTCTTGTATAAAACAGCCTCTGTTAGCAGTAGGAGAGGAGAGCAGAGTGGGGGTTTGTCTTGTATAAAACAGTCTCTGTTAGCAGTAGGAGAGGAGAGCAGAGTGGGGGTTTGTCTTGTATAAAACAGTCTCTGTTAGCAGTAGGAGAGAAGAGCAGAGTGGGGGGTTGTCTTGTATAAAACAGTCTATGTTAGCAGTAGGAGAGAAGAGCAGAGTGGGGGTTTGTCTTGTATAAAACAGTCTCTGTTAGCAGTAGGAGAGGAGAGCAGAGTGGGGGTTTGTCTTGTATAAAACAGTCTCTGTTAGCAGTAGGAGAGAAGAGCAGAGTGGGGGTTTGTCTTGTATAAAACAGTCTCTGTTAGCAGTAGGAGAGAAGAGCAGAGTGGGGGTTTGTCTTGTATAAAACAGTCTCTGTTAGCAGTAGGAGAGAAGAGCAGAGTGGGGGGTTGTCTTGTATAAAACAGCCTCTGTTAGCAGTAGGAGAGAAGAGCAGAGTGGGGGTTTGTCTTGTATAAAACAGCCTCTGTTAGCAGTAGGAGAGTAGAGCAGAGTGGGGGTTTGTCTTGTATAAAACAGCCTCTGTTAGCAGTAGCAAAGGAGAGCAGAGTGGGGGGTTGTCTTGTATAAAACAGTCTCTGTTAGCAGTAGGAGAGAAGAGCAGAGTGGGGGTTTGTCTTGTATAAAACAGTCTCTGTTAGCAGTAGGAGAGAAGAGCAGAGTGGGGGTTTGTCTTGTATAAAACAGCCTCTGTTAGCAGTAGGAGAGGAGAGCAGAGTGGGGGTTTGTCTTGTATAAAACAGTCTCTGTTAGCAGTAGGAGAGGAGAGCAGAGTGGGGGTTTGTCTTGTATAAAACAGTCTCTGTTAGCAGTAGGAGAGGAGAGCAGAGTGGGGGTTTGTCTTGTATAAAACAGCCTCTGTTAGCAGTAGGAGAGGAGAGCAGAGTGGGGGTTTGTCTTGTATAAAACAGTCTCTGTTAGCAGTAGGAGAGAAGAGCAGAGTGGGGGTTTGTCTTGTATAAAACAGTCTCTGTTAGCAGTAGGAGAGAAGAGCAGAGTGGGGGTTTGTCTTGTATAAAACAGCCTCTGTTAGCAGTAGGAGAGAAGAGCAGAGTGGGGGGTTGTCTTGTATAAAACAGCCTCTGTTAGCAGTAGGAGAGAAGAGCAGAGTGGGGGTTTGTCTTGTATAAAACAGTCTCTGTTAGCAGTAGGAGAGGAGAGCAGAGTGGGGGTTTGTCTTGTATAAAACAGTCTCTGTTAGCAGTAGGAGAGAAGAGCAGAGTGGGGGTTTGTCTTGTATAAAACAGTCTCTGTTAGCAGTAGGAGAGGAGAGCAGAGTGGGGGTTTGTCTTGTATAAAACAGTCTCTGTTAGCAGTAGGAGAGAAGAGCAGAGTGGGGGTTTGTCTTGTATAAAACAGTCTCTGTAAGCAGTCTCCCTTTCACCGTGCCTTGGACACAGTCCTGCTCTTGTGTCTTTTCATCGAGGAGAGGAGAGGAGAGGGAACAGGGAGAGTTGACTATAAACTTCAAGATAACAAAGAGAGTCCTGTCGTGGAACAACTCTCGTCACTGTAGAGCAGACAGCCTTGAGAACAACGCAGTAAGAATCCTTCCCCTCCCATTCACTCTTGGACACAGACAGATAGATACAGTCCTGTGCCCCTCCTGCCCCTACCATTCACTCTTGGACACAGACAGATAGATACAGTCCTGCAGAGGAACACAGTGAGCAGAGAAGCCCTGTTGTAGGCTCCCCCGTTGGGCCCGTCAGGGCTCTGCCACGGTTCACTTCCCTAATCCTTCCCACGCCACATGGGAGAAGGAGAAGGGGGGGGGGGAGAGGGTGAGACAGAAGGGGGAAGGACAGAAAGTCAATGAAGCCACTACTTTTGTTTAGACATGGTTCACCGGTGAAGGAACACTCAGCACACAAAATCAACAGTTGTCCTTTTTTTCCTCTCCTTCTCGCTGGGGACGGAGAGGTTTCATTTGAGGTTGATCCTTCAGGGGTCTAGTACTTCTCAAAATTAATAAGACTATGTCATTAGATGCTGGAGGGCAGGGAGGCAACCTCCTGATCTGGGTACCCAGATCGTCAAAAAGTTCTACAGCTGCACCATCGAGAGCATCCTGACCGGTTGCATCACTGCCTGGTATGGCCACTCTAGGCATTTGAACGTACGGTGCTACAGAGGGCAGTACATCACTGGGGCCAAGCTTCCTGCCATCCAGGACCTATATACCAGGTGGTGTCAGAGGAAGGGCCTAAAAACGTGTCAAAGACTCAAGTTACTCTAGTCATAGACTGTTCTCTCTGCTACCGCACGGCAAGCGGTACCGGAGCGCCAAGTCTAGGACCAAAAGACTCCTTAACAGCTTCTACCCCAAGCCATTAGACTGCTGAACAATTAATCAAATGGCCACCCGGACTATTTACATTTACCCCCCCCCCCCCCCCCCCCCTTTGTTTTTACACTGCTGATACTCGCTGTTTAATATCTATGCATAGTCACTTTACAAATTACCTCGACTAACCTGTACCCCCGCACATTGACTCGGTACCAGTACCCCCTGTATATAGCCTCCACATTGACTCGGTACCGGTACCCCCTGTATACAGCCTCCACATTGACTCAGTACCGGTACTCCCTGTATATAGCCTCCACATTGACTCAGTACCGGTACCCCCTGTATATAGCCTCCACATTGACTCGGTACCGGTACTCCCTGTATAAAGCCTCGTTTTTGTTATTTTCTTGTGTTACTTTTTGATTTTATGGTAAATATTTTCTAAACTCTTATTGAACTGCATTGTTGGTCAAGGGCTTGTACGTAAGCATTTCACAGTAAGGTTGTATTCGGCGTGTGTGACAAATTAAATTTGATTTGAGGACCAGCCTCTTTAGGCTAATTTGCAAGACAAGCAGGAGCCTAAAGGGTCATGTTTGATTCATCTATGTTTCCGTTTCAAACGTCATGCCCTAAAGGGTCTTTGAGTCACCAAAGAGACGGAAGAGAAGTCTAAAGTTATGTAAAAAGGTAATTACTAGAGTTCAGAGAAGATAACCAGAGGCATAGAGCAGTCATTAAAAAACAGCACAAACATTCATCTCGGTAAAGGATACACTGTCAGTGTCTGAGGCTGTGCCAAAACCTCTAACTATCTAAAGTCAGCAAAATTATAATTTAAAAATGTTTTTGCCGTTTTATACAATATATCACAATGTCATTTTTGCAAACTTCCCCGTTTCAGTTAAGAGTGAGACACTCCTAAATGTTCATAAGCTACAAGGGGAAGCATTGTCTAACGTCTTTAAATTACTTATCTTTCCACATTACCTTCAGCACAGGTAGTATGTGACAAAAAAAAACACCCTGTCCCCCTTCGGTCGTGTGTGTCGACTGTTAAAGCTTTACTGCTCTTTAAACAGAGTCTATCAGTGCCATAAAAAAACGAGTGGTTCCCCGGACAGCTCTGACCCCACTCAATAAAACGTGACATTGCCAGACGGCCACGCACACGCACACGCACACGCACACACACACACATCTGGCGCCGACAGAGATGGTCGCCTCGCTTCGCGTTCTTAGGAAACTATGCAGAATTTAGTTTTTTTATGTATTATTTCTTACACTGTTACCCCAGGAAATCTTAAATCTCATTACATACAGCCGGGAGGAACTATTGGATATAATAGCAACGTCAACTTACCAACATCACGACCAGGAATACGACTTTCCCGAAGCGGATCCTCTGTTTGGTCCACCACCCAGGACAATGGACCGAATCTCAGCAGGCGACCCAAAACAACGGCGCCGCAGCAGGGGCCGACGGAGCGGTCTTCTGGTCAGGCTTCGTAGACGGGCACATCGCCCACCACTCCCGAGTATACTACTAGCCAACGTCCAGTCTCTTGACAACAAGGTAGACGAAATTCGAGCAAGAGTTGCCTTCCAGAGAGACATCAGAGATTGTAACATTCTCTGTTTCACGGAAACATGGCTCATTCGGGATACGTTATCAGAGTCGGTACAGCCACCCGGTTTCTTCACGCATCGCGCCGACAGAAACAAACATCTCTCTGGTAAGAAGAAGGGTGGGGGTGTATGCCTTATGATTAACGAGTCGTGTTGTGATCATAACAACATACAGAAACTCAAGTCCTTTTGTTCACCAGACCTAGAATTCCGTACAATCAAATGCCGACCGCATTATCTACCAAGAGAATTCTCTTCGATTATAGTCACAGCCGTGTATATCCCCCCCAAGCAGACACCTCAACGGCCCTGAAAGAACTTCATTGGACTCTATGGTAACTGGAAACAACATATCCTGAGGCTGCATTTATTGTAGCTGGGGATTTTAACAAGGCTAATCTGAAAACAAGGCTCCCTAAATTTTATCAGCATATTGAATGCGTGACCCGGGCTGGGAAAATTCTGGATCATTGTTACTCTAACTTCCGCGACGCATACAAAGCCATCCCTCGCCCTCCTTTAGACAAATCGGACCACGACTCCATTTTGGTGCTCCCAGCCTATAGACAGAAACTAAAACAGGAAACGCCCGTGCTCAGGTCTGTTCAACGCTGGTCCGACCAATCTGATTCCACGCTTCAAGATTGCTTCGATCACGTGGACTGGGATATGTTCCGGATAGCCTCAGACAACAACATTGATGTTTACGCTGATTCGGTGAGCGAGTTTTTTAGCTAGTGCATCAGTGATATTGTACCAACAGCAACTATTAAAACATTCCCCAATCAGAAACCGTGGATTGATGACAGCATTCGCGCAAAACTGAAAGCGCGAACCACTGCTTTTAATCAGGGAAAGGCGACCGGAAACATGACCGAATACAAACAGTGTAGCTATTCCCTCCGCAAGGCAATCAAACAAGCAAGCGAGACCCTGGGTCTCGACCCCGCCCTGTGCAACTGGACTTTCTGACGGGCCGCCCCCAGGTAGTGAGGGTAGGAAACACCCCGCTGATCCTCCACCCCGCTGATCCTCAACACTGGGGCCCCACAAGGGTGCGTCCTCAGCCCTCTCCTGTACTCCCTGTTCACTCATGACTGCGTGGCCATGCACGCCTCCAACTCAATCATCAAGTTTGCAGACGACACTACAGTGGTAGGCTTGATTACCAACAACGACGAGACGGCCTACAGGGAGGAAGTGAGGGCCCTCGGAGTGTGGTGTCAGGAAAACAACCTCACACTCAACGTCAACAAAACAAAGGAGATGATCGTGGACTTCAGGAAACAGCAGAGGGAGCACCCCCGTATCCACAACGATGGGACAGTAGTGGAGAAGGTGGAAAGTCTTAAGTTCCTCAGCGTACACATCACGGACAAACTGAAATGGTCCAGCAGTGCCTCTTCAACCTCAGGAGGCTGAAGAAATTTGTCTTGTCACCAAAAACACACACAAACCTTTACAGATGCACAATCGAGAGCATTCTGTCGAGCTGTATCACCGCCTGGTACGGCAATTGCTCCGCCCACAACCGTAAGGCTCTCCAGAGGGTAGTGAGGTCTGCACAACGCATCACCGGGGGCAAACAACCTGCTTTCCAAGACACCTACACCACCCGATGTCACAGGAAGGCCAAAAAGATCATCAAGGACAACAACCACCCGAGCCACTGCCTGTTCACCCCGCTATCATCCAGAAGGCGAGGTCAGTACAGGTGCATCAAAGCTGGGACCGAGAGACTGAAAAACAGCTTCTATCTCAAGGTTATCAGACTGTTAAACAGCCACCACTAACATTGAGAGGCTGCTGCCAACATACTGACTCAAATCTCTAGCCACTTTAAAAATTAAAAATTGGATGTAATAAATGTATCACTAGTCACTTTAAACAATGCCACTTTATATCATGTTTTCATACCCTACATTACTCATCTCATATGTATATACTGTATTCTATGCCTATGCCGTTCGACCATCGCTCATCCATATATTTATATGTACATATTCTTATTCATTCCTTTACACTTGTGTGTATAAGGTAGTTGTTGTGAAATTGTTAGATTACTCGTTAGATATTACTGCACGGTCAGAAGTAAAAGCACAAGCATTTCGCTACACTCGCATTAACATCTGCTAACCATGTGTATGTGACCAATAAAAGTTTATTTGATTTGACACACACACAAACACACACACACAAACACACACACCCTGCTTTCACCTGTTCCATTCAGCCACCAAGGGCCTTTTAATCTGAACAATTGAACAATGCCAACAGAGGTCACCAACTCTGGGAGGGTATGTAATGTGCGGTGGCTCAGATTCTGAGAACCAGGCAATATCGGTGAAAGTGAAACGTGCCACACAGATTTTTAAGCAAATCCTTCTCCTAAGGAGTTTACACACAAACTCTTTCTACAGAAATATATTGAGACAAGCATTTAGGTTACAGACAATCTGAATCGTTCTGTATCTGATTATTCCTTATGCCATTTGCTGCAAGGAATGTGTCCTTAATTCACTGTGTCAGCGATGTACAATATAAGGGAAAGGGAAAGGGGGATACCTAGTTAGTTGTACATCTGAATGCCTTCAACTGAAATGTATCTTCCGCATTTAACCCAACCCCTCTGATAAAGCTGTCAAGGGACAGAGAAGCCAGCAGGCTACCACTCAGGCAAGAAACTAAGGGTAAATCCCAGATGGCACCCTATTCCCTATATAGTGCACAGGGCCTTGGTCAACAGTGGAGCACTATATATAGGGAATAGGGCTCTGGTCAACAGTAGTGCACTATATAGGGAATAGGGCTCTGGTCAACAGTAGTGGACTATATAGGGAATAGGGCTCTGGTCAACAGTAGTGGACTATATAGGGAATAGGGCTCTGGTCTATAGTAGTGCACTATATAGGGAATAGGGCTCTGGTCAATAGTAGTGCACTATATAGGGAATAGGGTGCCATTTGAGACTCACACTAACTGTTACAAATGATTAATGAATGAATTGGGAGGTTGTTTTTATAGTCCTGTTACACTGTATGAAGTGGGAAACCTGTACAGGTGTGAGGTGAAACTGTCTTTTTGCATATCCCACTCCCCCTGAGACACCCTATGAGAGTGAGGTCACAACCAGGGATCAGACACATATCCTAGTCCCCCCTGAGACACCCTATGAGAGTGAGGTCACAACCAGGGATCAGACACATATCCCACTCCCCCCTGAGACACCCTATGAGAGTGAGGTCACAACCAGGGATCAGACACATATCCTAGTCCCCCTGAGACACCCTATGAGAGTGAGGTCACAACCAGGGATCAGACACATATCCACTCCCCCCTGAGACACCCTATGAGAGTGAGGTCACAACCAGGGATCAGACACATATCCCAGTCCCCCTGAGACACCCTATGAGAGTGAGGTCACAACCAGGGATCAGACACATATCCCACTCTCCCCTGAGACACCCTATGAGAGTGAGGTCACAACCAGGGATCAGACACATATCCTAGTCCCCCTGAGACACCCTATGAGAGTGAGGTCACAACCAGGGATCAGACACATATCCACTCCCCCTGAGACACCCTATGAGAGTGAGGTCACAACCAGGGATCAGACACATATCCCACTCCCCCTGAGACACCCTATGAGAGTGAGGTCACAACCAGGGATCAGACACATATCCCACTCCCCCTGAGACACCCTATGAGAGTGAGGTCACAACCAGGGATCAGACACATATCCCAGTCCCCCTGAGACACCCTATGAGAGTGAGGTCACAACCAGGGATCAGACACATATCCCACTCCCCCTGAGACACCCTATGAGAGTGAGGTCACAACCAGGGATCAGACACATATCCCACTCCCCCCTGAGACACCCTATGAGAGTGAGGTCACAACCAGGGATCAGACACATATCCCACCCCCCCTGAGACACCCTATGAGAGTGAGGTCACAACCAGGGATCAGACACATATCCCACTCCCCCTGAGACACCCTATGAGAGTGAGGTCACAACCAGGGATCAGACACATATCCCACTCCCCCTGAGACACCCTATGAGAGTGAGGTCACAACCAGGGATCAGACACATATCCCACTCCCCCTGAGACACCCTATGAGAGTGAGGTCACAACCAGGGATCAGACACATATCCCAGTCCCCCTGAGACACCCTATGAGAGTGAGGTCACAACCAGGGATCAGACACATATCCCAGTCCCCCTGAGACACCCTATGAGAGTGAGGTCACAACCAGGGATCAAACACATATCCTAGTCCCCCTGAGACAGGGCTGAATGACAGATTTTACCTCGTCGGCTTTAGAATTCCATCCACCAACCTTCCGGTTACTGGCCCCAACACCTGTTTCATTCGCTGTTGGGTTCATGAGAAATAATAGCTGGTCTCAGAATAGTTCCTCGGTCGACTGAAAGAGGAGAGATGACACCCCAGTCAGTGGGTCTCTCCGGCCCCCCTCCAACACTATAAACAGACAAATGAGCTACATGACAAGATCCTATTCATAGACAGGGAAGTCAATCTGAGGACGCTTGAATGCTATCATACCTGGGTTCAAATTGTATTTGTTTTCTTTCACATACTTCAGCTTCCCTGGCACAACAGAAGCTATGGAATATGTAGTCCTCAAAAGGACTTGAGACAGGTTCAATTAAACACTGCAAGAACTTGAGAAGAAAACAACTCTTGTTTGAACCCAGGTCTGAACGATACTGCTTTCTACTCATTACAACCCCTCACCTACCCAGCCTACCTCTACCCAGTCTACCCCTCCCCCTACCCAGTCTACCCCTAACCAGCTTATCCCTACCCAGGTGTGAACGATACTGCTTTCTACTCATTACAACCCTCCACCTACCCAGTCTACCCCTACCCAGCCTACCTCTACCCAGTCTACCCCTCCCCCTACCCAGTCCACCCTACCCAGTCTACATCTCCCCCTACCCAGTCTATCCTACCCAGTCTACCATACCCAGTCTATACCTCCCCTACCCAGTCTACCCCTCCCCCTACCCAGCCTCCCTCTACCCAGCCTACCCCTACCCAATCTACCCTTACCCAGCCTACCCCTACCCAGCCTACCCCTACCCAGCCTACCCCTACCCAGCCTACCCTTACCCAGTCTACCCCTACCCAGTCTACCCCTACCCAGCCTACCCCTACCCAGCCTACTCCTACCCAGCCTACTCCTACCCAGCCTACCCCTACCCAATCTACCCTTACCCAGCCTACCCCTACCCATTCTACCCCTACCCAGCCTACCCTTACCCAGCCTACCCTTACCCAGCCTACCCTTACCCAGCCTACCCCTACCCAGCCTACCCCTACCCAGCCTACCCCTACCCAGCCTACCCCTACCCAGCCTACTCCTACCCAGCCTACCCTTACCCAGCCTACCCCTCTCTAGGGTCCCTCCTGATCTGTCATCGGTAGGATCTCAGGTTGTGCTTGTCTTCTCTCTGTTTAACGGCTGTTCCACGGGTTAATTACAGTGTTCTACAACCTGGTTTAAACCTGCAGAGTTCCAGGTGTTGGTCATCAGCAACACAGACAATACATGACATTAGGTTACATCTGTCTACAGAGCAAAGCACCAACACCAGAGCCTTCAAAAGGCCTAATTCAAGTGTTCCTGTAAAAGCTTCCTGCTTGAAGAAGAGAGGGATGGAGAGAGAACTAGAGAGAGGGGGGGAAACAGACATCTTGTGGCCCTACCCTTGAAGAAGAGAGGGTTGGAGAGAGAACTAGAGAGAGGGAAAAACAGACATCTTGTGGCCCTACCCTTGAAGAAGAGAGGGATGGAGAGAGAACTAGAGAGAGGGGGAAGAACAGACATCATGTGGCCCTACTCTTGAAGAAGAGGGATGGAGAGAGAACTAGAGAGAGGGGGAAGAACAGACATCTTGTGGCCCTACCCTTGAAGAAGAGAGGGATGGAGAGAGAACTAGAGAGAGGGGGAAGAACAGACATCCTGTGGCCCTACCCTTGAAGAAGAGGGATGGAGAGAGAACTAAAGAGAGAGGGAAAAACAGACATCTTGTGGCCCTACCCTTGAAGAAGAGAGGGATGGAGAGAGAACTAGAGAGAGGGGGAAGAACAGACATCCTGTGGCCCTACCCTTGAAGAAGAGAGGGATGGAGAGAGAACTAGATAGAGGGGGAAGAACAGACATCCTGTGGCCCTACCCTTGAAGAAGAGGGATGGAGAGAGAACTAGAGAGAGGGGGAAGAACAGACATCTTGTGGCCCTACCCTTGAAGAAGAGAGGGATGGAGAGAGAACTAGAGAGAGGGGGAAGAACAGACATCCTGTGGCCCTACCCTTGAAGAAGAGGGATGGAGAGAGAACTAGAGAGAGAGGGAAAAACAGACATCTTGTGGCCCTACCCTTGAAGAAGAGAGGGATGGAGAGAGAACTAGAGAGAGGGGGGAAGAACAGACATCTTGTGGCCCTACCCTTGAAGAAGAGAGGGATGGAGAGAGAACTAGAGAGAGGGGGAAGAACAGACATCCTGTGGCCCTACCCTTGAAGAAGAGAGGGATGGAGAGAGAACTAGAGAGAGGGGGAAGAACAGACATCTTGTGGCCCTACCCTTGAAGAAGAGAGGGATGGAGAGAGAACTAGAGAGAGGGAAAAACAGACATCTTGTGGCCCTACCCTTGAAGAAGAGAGGGATGGAGAGAGAACTAGAGAGAGGGGGGAAGAACAGACATCTTGTGGCCCTACCCTTGAAGAAGAGAGGGATGGAGAGAGAACTAGAGAGAGGGGGAAGAACAGACATCCTGTGGCCCTACCCTTGAAGAAGAGAGGGATGGAGAGAGAACTAGAGAGAGGGGGAAGAACAGACATCTTGTGGCCCTACCCTTGAAGAAGAGAGGGATGGAGAGAGAACTAGAGAGAGGGAAAAACAGACATCTTGTGGCCCTACCCTTGAAGAAGAGAGGGATGGAGAGAGAACTAGATAGAGGGGGAAGAACAGACATCCTGTGGCCCTACCCTTGAAGAAGAGGGATGGAGAGAGAACTAGAGAGAGGGGGAAGAACAGACATCTTGTGGCCCTACCCTTGAAGAAGAGAGGGATGGAGAGAGAACTAGAGAGAGGGAAAAACAGACATCTTGTGGCCCTACCCTTGAAGAAGAGAGGGATGGAGAGAGAACTAGAGAGAGAGGGAAAAACAGACATCTTGTGGCCCTACCCTTGAAGAAGAGAGGGTTGGGGGGAGGTGCGATTGTGAGCTGTCACTCTGGTCCTGTGTGTGTGCGTGTATTTGTGTGTGTGTGTGTGTGCGTGTGCGTGTGCGTGTGCGTGTGTGTGTGTGTGTGTGTGTGTCATCGGAATGCACCAAGTCACTAAAGTCGAAAAGCAATACAATTAATCGCTTACCTTTGATAATTCTTCGGATTTTTACTCACGAGACTCCAGTTTACACAATAAATGTTTCTTTTTGTCGATAAATATTAGTTTTATAACCAAATCCGCCATTTTCGTTTGCGCATTAATGTTCAGAAAACCACAGGCTCGTTCCGGCCCTGAAAGGCAGACGAAATTCAAAAAAGTATCAAATTCAAAAATAATACACAATATATTATAATCATGAATCCACAAGTGAAATATACCAAAACACAGTTTATTCTTGTTGTTATCCACCTATGGTGTCAGATTTGAAAATATGCTTTACACGCGAAAGCAACCCAGCGTTTGTGATTTATCAATCACTAGACAAAGAACAAAAGAATAGCTAGAAAGCTAGCCTTCAATTAGCTTGGTCACGAAGTCAGAAAGCAATGAGATTAATCGTTACCTTTGATAATCTTCAGATGTTTGTACGCACGAGACTCCCAGTTACACAATAAATGTTATTTTTGTTCGATAAAGATTAGTTTTATAACCAAAAATATCGCCATTTGGTTTGCGCTTATGTTCAGAAAACCACAAGCTCGTTCTGGTACTGAAGGGCAGACAAATTCCAAAAAGTATTCCGTAAAGTTTCGTAGAAACATGTCAAAGGTTTTTTTATATCAATCCTCAGGTTGTTTTTAACATACATATCGATCATATTTCAACCAACGGTAACTTTTCAATACTACAGAGATAGAAATGTCAGCCAAAACTCTCCTGCCAGGAACCACTCAAAGACACCTGGTCATCCCTGACCCTTTTGATAAATCTCGCTCATTTTTCAAAATAAAGCTGAAACTATGCTAAGCCTGGTCACCGCCTGAGGAAGCCATTGGAAAAGACATCTGGTTGATACGCCTTTAATGGGAGGAGGGGCAAGCAATGGAACAAGATTTTTTTAAGCACTTCCGGGTTGGAGTTCTCAGGTTTTCGCCTGCAAAATCGTTCTGTTTTATACTCACAGACAATATTTTGACAGTTTTGGAAACTTTAGAGTGTTTTCCTATCAATCCTAATTATGCATATCTATTCTAATATCTGAGCCTGAGAAATAGTCCGTTTACCTTGGGAACGTTTTTTTTCCAAATATAAAAATTCTGCCCCCTAGCTTCAAGTGGTTTTAACCTTTATTGATACAGCCCATTTTGTGAACTAGTTTTTTGTGAACACTCAAAAAAGAACTCGAACCGAATTGAGATCATCTCGAGAAGTGGCCTGATTTCGGTTCGCTTGAATTCCGTGGCCCGGTTCCCTTATTTAGGGCAATGTGAACACAAGGCTCCCAATGTTCGCTTGTCATTATTTCCGCACCACTAGACTACTGCAACACCGTTTCAATCAATAAATAAAATGTATTTATATTTATATAGCCCTTCTAACATCAGCTGATGTCACAAAATGCTGTACAGAAACCCAGCCTAAAACAGCAAGCAATGCAAGTATAGAAGCGGCTATGTGGCTATGAAAAACTCCCTAGAAAGGCAGGAACCTAGAAAGAAACCTAGAGAGGAACCAGTCTATGAGGGGTGGCCAGTCCTCTTCTGTCGGGGCCGGGTGGAGATTATAACAGTACATGGCCAAGATGTTCAAATGTTCATAGATGACCAGCAGGGTCAAATAATAATAATCACAGTGGTTGTAGAGGGTGTAACAAGTCAGCACCTCAGGAGTATATGTCAGTTTGCTTTTCATAGCCGATCATTCAGAGTATCTCTACCGCTGCTGCTGTCTCTAGAGAGTTGAAAACAGCAGGTCTGGGACAGGTAGCAAGTCCAGTGAACAAGTCAGGACACCATAGCCGCAGGCATAACAGTTGAAACTGGAGCAGCAGCACGACCAGGTGAACTGGGGACAGCAAGGAGTCATCAGGCCAGATAGTCCTGAGGCATGGTCCTAGGGCTCATGTCGTCCGAGAGAGAGAAAGAAAGAAAAAGAGAAAAAATAGAGAAAAAGAGATAGAGAGAATTAGAGAGAGCATACTTAAATTCACACAGGACACCGAATAAGACAGGAGAAATACACCAGATATAACAGACTGACCCTAGCCCCCCGACACATAAACTACTTTCAGCATAAATACTGGAGGCTGAGACAGGAGGGGTCAGGAGACACTGTGGCCCCATCCGATGATACCCCCGGACAGGGCCAAACAGGCAGGATATAACCCCACCCACTTTGCCAAAGCACAGCCCCCACACCACCAGAGGGATATCTTCAACCACCAACTTACCATCCTGAGACAAGGCCGAGTATAGCACACAAAGATCTCCCCCACGGCACAAACCCAAGGGGGGGCGCCAACCAGACAGGAAGATCACGTCAGTGACTCAACCCACTCAAGTGACGCACTAGGGACGGCATGGAAGAGCACCAGTAAGCCAGTGACCCAGCCCCTGTAATACCCCCCCAACCCCGATTTTACGCTGCTGCTACTCTCTGTTTATCATATATGCATAGTCACTTTAAGTATACATTTATGTACATACTACCTCAATTGGCCCAACCAACCAGTGCTCCCGCACATTGGCTAACCGGGCATTGTGTCCCACCACCCGCCAACCCCTCTTTTACGCTGCTGCTACTCTCTGTTCATCATATATGCATAGTCACTTTAACCATATCTACATGTACATACTACCTCAATCAGCCTGACTAACCGGTGTCTGTACGTAGCCTCGTTACTTTTATATCCTCGCTACTGTATATAGCCTCGCTACTGTATATAGCCTCGCTACTGTTATTTTTCACTGTCTTTTTACTGTTGTTTTATTTCTTTACTTACCTATTGTTCACCTAATACCTTTTTTGCACTATTGGTTAGAGCGTGTAAGTAAGAATTTCACTGTAAGGTGATACACCTGTTGTATTCGGCGCACGTGACAAAAAAACTTTGATTTGATTTGATTTGAATAGGGTTTGAGGCAGAGAATCCCAGTGGAGAGAGGGGAACCGGCCAGGCAGAGACAGCAAGGAAGGTTCGTTGCTCCAGTGCCTTTCCGTTCACCTTCACACTCCTGGGCCAGACTACACTCAATTATAGGACCTGCTGAAGAGATGAGTCTTCAATAAACTTAAGGTTGAGACCGAGTCTGCGTCTCTCACATGGGTAGGCAGACCATTCCATAAAACTGGAGCTCTATAGAGAAAGCTCTGCCTCCAGCTGTTTGCTTAGAAATTCTAGGGACAATTAGGAGCCTGCGCCTTGTGACCGTACGTACGTGTAGGTATGTACGGCAGGACCAAATCGGAAAGATAGGTAGGGCAAGCCCATGTAATGCTTTGTAGTTAGCAGTAAAACCTTGAAATCAGCCCTTGCCTTAACAGGAAGCCAGTGTAGAGAGGCTAGCACTGGAGTAATATGATCAAATTGTTTGGTTCTAGTCACGATTCTATCAGCTGTGTTTAGCACTAACTGAAGTTTATTAAGTTCTTTACCCGGGTAGCCGGAAAGTAGAGCATTGCAGTTGTCTAACCTAGAAGTGACAAAAGCATGGA
>NC_052324.1:42994819-43009010 GCF_016432855.1 Salvelinus namaycush | reverse complement strand
ACCAGAACACAAAAGAGCTTGGCCATCTGCCAACAACACAGTGACCGAACCTGAGTCAGGAGACTGACTGACACAAGGAACACGGACATTCCTCCTCTCCTCTCCACAATGAGACAAGTGAAGGGCCAAGCACGTGCCGGATAGGGAGGGAGAGAAGGTTCAGGATGGGTTAAGGAGGGGGGGGGGTCAGGAGGGGTTAAAGGACGGGGGGGGGGGGGGGGTCAGGATGGGTTAAAGGAGGGGGAGAAGGGTCAGGATGGGTTAAAGGGGGGGGGAGGGTCAGGATGGTTAAAGGGGGGGAGAAGGGTCAGGATGGGTTAAAGGGGGGGGGGAGAAGGGTAGGATGGGTTAAAGGGGGGGGGAGAAGGGTCAGGATGGGTTAAAGTGGGGGTGAAGGGTTAGGATGGGTTAAAGGGGGGGGGGGAGAAGGGTCAGGATGGGTTAAAGGGGGAGGAAGGGTCAGGATGGGTTAAAGGGGGGGGGGGGGGGGGTCAGGATGGGTTAAAGGGGGGAGAAGGGTCAGGATGGGTGGGTTAAAGGGGGGAGAAGGGTCAGGATGGGTTAAGGGGGGGAGGGTCAGATGGGTTAAAGGGGGGGGGGGAGGGTCAGGATGGGTGGGTTAAGGGGGGGGGGGAGAAGGGTCAGGATGGGTTAAAGGGGGGGGAGAAGGGTTAGGATGGGTTAAAGGGGGGGAGAAGGGTTAGGATGGGTTAAAGGGGGGGAAAAGGGTCAGGATGGGTTTAAGGGCGGGGGAGAAGGGTCAGGATGGGTTAGGGGGGGGGGCGAGAAGGGTCAGGATGGGTTAAGGGGGGGGGGGAGAAGGGACAGGATGGGTAAAGGGGGGGTGAGAAGGGTCAGAATGGGTTAAAGGGGAGGAAGGGTCAGGATGGGTTAAGGGGGGGGGGGGGGGTAGGATGGGTTAAAGGGGGGAGAAGGGTCAGGATGGGTGGGTTAAAGGGGGGAGAAGGGTCAGGATGGGTTAGGGGGGGGAGGGTCAGGATGGGTTAAAGGGGGGGAGAAGGGTCAGGATGGGTTAAAGGGGGGGAGAAGGGTTAGGATGGGTTAAAGGGGGGGTGAGAAGGGTCAGGATGGGTTAAGGGGGGGAGACGGGTCAGGATGGGTTAAAGGGTCAGGAAAGGGACAGGATGTGGTAAAGGGGGGGGGGGGGGGGGGGAGAAGGGTCAGGATGGACTAAAGGGGTGGGGGGTCAGGATGGGTTAAAGGGGGGGGAAGAAGGGCAGGATGGGTTAAGGGGGGGAGAAGGGACAGGATGGGTTAAAGGGGGGGGGGGGGGAGAAGGGTCAGGATGGGTTAAAGGGGGGGGGGAGAAGGGTCAGGATGGGTTAAGGGGGGGGGAGAAGGGTCAGGATGGGTTAAAGGGGGGGAGAAGGGTCATGATGGGTTAAGGGGGGGGGGGGGTCAGGAGGGGTTAAGGGGGGGAGAAGGGTCAGGATGGGTTAAAGGGGGGGGCGAAGGGTTAGGTGGGTTAGGATGGGTTAAAGGGGGGGGGGAGAGGGTCAGGAGGGTTAAAGGGGGGGGGGAGAAGGGTCAGGATGGGTTAAAGGGGGGGAGAAGGGTTAGGATGGGTTAAAGGGGGGTGAGAAGGGACACGAGGGGTTAAAGGGGGGGGAAGAAGGGTCAGGATGGGTTGGGGGGGGGAGAAGGGTCAGGATGGGTTAAAGGGGGGGAGAAGGGTCAGGATGGGTTAAAGGGGGGGGGGGGAGGAAGGGTCAGGATGGACTAAAGGGGTGGGGGGTCAGGATGGGTTAAAGGGGGGGTAGAAGGGTCAGGATGGGTTAAGGGGGGGAGAAGGGACAGGATGGATAAAGGGGGGGGGGGGGGGAGAAGGGTCAGGATGGGTTAAAGGGGGGGGGGGAGAAGGGTCAGGATGGGTTAAGGGGGGGGGGAGAAGGGTCAAGTGGGTTAAAGGGGGGGAGAAGAGTCAGGATGGGTTAAAGGGGGGGAGAAGGGTCATATGGGTTAATGGGGGGGGGGAGAAGGGTCAGGATGGGTTAAAGGGGGGGAGAAGAGTCAGGATGGGTTAAGAAGGGGGGAGAAGGGTCAGGATGGGTTAAAGGGGGGGAGAAGAGTCAGGATGGGTTAAAGGGGGGGAGAAGGGTCAGGATGGGTTAAGGGGGGGGGGGGGGAGAAGGGTCAGGAGGGTTAAAGGGGGGGAGAAGGGTCAGGATGGGTTAAGGGGGGGAGAAGGGTTAGGATGGGTTAGGATGGGTTAAAGGGGAGGAGAGGGTCAGGATGGGTTAAGGGGGGGGGGGGGAGAAGGGTCAGGATGGGTTAAGGGGGGGGGGGGGAGAAGGGTCAGGATGGGTTAAAGGGGGGGAGAAGGGTTAGGATGGGTTAGGATGGGTTAAAGGGGGGGGGAGAAGGGTCAGGATGGGTTAAAGGGGGGGGGGAGAAGGGACAGGATGGGTTAAAGGGGGGGGGAAAGAGGGTCAGGATTGGTTAGGGGGGGGGGAGAGAAGGGACAGGATGGGTTAAAGGGGGGGGAGAAGGGTCAGGATGGGTTAAAGGGGGGGGGGGGAGAAGGTCAGGATGGGTTAAAGGGGGGGAGAAGGGTTAGGATGGGTTAAAGGGGGGTGAGAAGGGTCAGGATGGGTTAAAGGGGGGGGGGAGAAGGGTCAGGATGGGTTAAAGGGGGGGGGAAGAAGGGTCAGGATGGGTTAGGGGGGGGAGGAGAAGGGACAGGATGGGTTAAGGGGGGGGGAGAAGGGACAGGAGGAGTAAAGGGGGGAGGAAGGGTCAGGATGGGTTAAAGGGGGGGGCAGGATGGGTTAAAGGGGGGGTGAGAAGGGTCAGAATGGGTTAAAGGGGGGAGGAAGGGTCAGGATGGGTTAAAGGGGGGGGGGCAGGATGGGTTAAAGAGGGGAGAAGGGTCAGGATGGGTGGGTTAAAGGGGGGAGAAGGGTCAGGATGGGTTAAGGGGGGGTGAGGGTCAGGATGGGTTAAAGGGGGGGGAGAAGGGTCAGGATGGGTTAAAGGGGGGGAAGGGACAGGATGGGTTAAATGGGGGGGGGAAGGGTCAGGATGGGTTAAAGGGGGGGGGAAGAAGGGCAGGATGGGTTAAAGGGGGGGGTGAGAAGGGTCAGGATGGGTTAAGGGAGGGGGAGAAGGGTCAGGATGGGTTAAAGGGGGGGTGAGAAGGGTCAGGATGGGTTAAGGGGGGGGAGAAGGGACAGGAGGAGTTAAAGGAGGGAGGAAGGGTCAGGATGGGTTAAAGGAGGGGGGGGGCAGGATGGGTTAAAGGGGGGGTGAGAAGGGTCAGAATGGGTTAAAGGGGGGAGGAAGGGTCAGGATGGGTTAAAGGGGGGGGGGGGGGGGGGCAGGATGGGTTAAAGAGGGGAGAAGGGTCAGGATGGGTGGGTTAAAAGGGGGAGAAGGGTCAGGATGGGTTAAGGGGGGGTGAGGGTCAGGATGGGTAAAGGGGGGGGGAGAAGGGGCAGGATGGTTAAAGGGGGGGGAGAAGGGTCAGGATGGGTTAAATGGGGGGGGAAAGGGTCAGGATGGGTTAAAGGGGGGGAAGAAGGGCAGGATGGGTTAAAGGGGGGGGTGAGAAGGGTCAGGATGGGTTAAGGGAGGGGGAGAAGGGTCAGGATGGGTTGAAGGGGGGGTGAGAAGTGTCAGGATGGGTTAAGGGGGGGAAACGGGTCAGGATGGGTTAAAGCGTCAGGAAAGGGACAGGATGGGTTAAAGGGGGGAGAAGGGTCAGGATGGACTAAAGGGGGGGAGAAGGGACAGGATGGGTTAAAGGGGGGGGAGAAGGGTCAGGGTGGGTTAAAGGGGGGGGGGTGGAGAAAGGTCAGGATGGGTTAAAGGGGGGGAGAAGAGTCAGGATGGGTTAAAGGGGGGGGGGGGGAGTAGGGTCAGGATGGGTTAAAGCGTCAGGAAAGGGACAGGATGGGTTAAAGGGGGGGAGAAGGGTCAGGATGGACTAAAGGGGGGGAGAAGGGTCAGGATGGGTTAAAGGGGGGGAGAAGGGTCAGGGTGGGTTAAAGGGGGGGGGGGGGAGAAGGGTCAGGATGGGTTAAAGGGGGGGGGAGAAGGGTCAGGATGGGTATTAAAGGGGGGGAGAAGAGTCAGGATGGGTTAAAGGGGGGGGGGGAGAAGGGTCAGGATGGGTTAAAGGGGGGGGGGAGAGGGTCAGGCTGGGTATAAGGGTGAAAACATTCTGCATCATTTTTGTACAGAACGTTTCTGATTTTTGCAATGTTACGTAGACGGAAAGTTTCCCCTGTCATAACCCCTCACTCTAGACTACTGTTATAACCCCTCACTCTAGACTACTGTTATAACCCCTCATACTAGACTACTGTCATAACCCCTCACACTAGACTACTGTTATAACCCCTCACACTAGACTACTGTTATAACCCCTCACACTAGACTACTGTTATAACCCCTCACTCTAGACTACTGCTATAACCCCTCACACTAGACTACTGTTATAACCCCTCACACTAGACTACTGTTATAACCCCTCACACTAGACTACTGTTATAACCCCTCACACTAGACTACTGACATAACCCCTCACACTAGACTACTGTTATAACCCCTCACACTAGACTACTGTTATAACCCCTCACACTAGACTACTGTTATAACCCCTCACACTAGACTAATGTTATAACCCCTCACACTAGACTACTGTTATAACCCCTCACACTAGACTACTGACATAACCCCTCACACTAGACTACTGTTATCACCCCTCACACTAGACTACTGTCATAACCCCTCACACTAGACTACTGTTATAACCCCTCACACTAGACTAATGTTATAACCCCTCACACTAGACTACTGTTATAACCCCTCACACTAGACTACTGTTATAACCCCTCACCCTAGACTACTGTTATCACCCCTCACACTAGACTACTGACATAACCCCTCACACTAGACTACTGTTATCAGCCCTCACACTAGACTACTGTCATAACCCCTCACACTAGACTACTGTTATAACCCCTCACACTAGACTAATGTTATAACCCCTCACACTAGACTACTGTTATAACCCCTCACACTAGACTACTGTTATAACCCCTCACACTAGACTAATGTTATAACCCCTCACACTAGACTACTGTCATAACCCCTCACACTAGACTACTGCTATAACCCCTCACTCTAGACTACTGCTATAACCCCTCACACTAGACTACTGTTATAACCCCTCACACTAGACTAATGTTATAACCCCTCACACCAGACTACTGTTATAACCCCTCACACTAGACTACTGCTATAACCCCTCACTCTAGACTACTGCTATAACCCCTCACACTAGACTACTGTTATAACCCCTCACACTAGACTAATGTTATAACCCCTCACACTAGACTACTGACATAACCCCTCACACCAGACTACTGTTATAACCCCTCCCACTAGACTACTGTTATAACCCCTCCCACTAGACTACTGTTATAACCCCTCACACTAGACTACTGTCATAACTCCTCACACTAGACTACTGTTATAACCCCTCACACTAGACTACTGTTATAACCCCTCACACTAGACTACTGTTATAACCCCTCACACTAGACTACTGTTATAACCCCTCACACTAGACTACTGCTATAACCCCTCACACTAGACTACTGTTATAACCCCTCACACTAGACTACTGTTATAACCCCTCACTCTAGACTACTGACATAACCCATCACACTAGACTACTGCTATAACCCCTCATACTAGACTACTGTTATAAACCCCTCACACTAGACTACTGTTATAACCCCTCACACTAGACTACTGACATAACCCCTCACACTAGACTACTGTTATAACCCCTCACACTAGACTACTGTTATAACCCCTCACACTAGACTACTGTTATAACCCCTCACACTAGACTAATGTTATAACCCCTCACACTAGACTACTGTTATAACCCCTCACACTAGACTACTGACATAACCCCTCACACTAGACTACTGTTATCACCCCTCACACTAGACTACTGTCATAACCCCTCACACTAGACTACTGTTATAACCCCTCACACTAGACTAATGTTATAACCCCTCACACTAGACTACTGTTATAACCCCTCACACTAGACTACTGTTATAACCCCTCACCCTAGACTACTGTTATCACCCCTCACACTAGACTACTGACATAACCCCTCACACTAGACTACTGTTATCAGCCCTCACACTAGACTACTGTCATAACCCCTCACACTAGACTACTGTTATAACCCCTCACACTAGACTAATGTTATAACCCCTCACACTAGACTACTGTTATAACCCCTCACACTAGACTACTGTTATAACCCCTCACACTAGACTAATGTTATAACCCCTCACACTAGACTACTGTCATAACCCCTCACACTAGACTACTGCTATAACCCCTCACTCTAGACTACTGCTATAACCCCTCACACTAGACTACTGTTATAACCCCTCACACTAGACTAATGTTATAACCCCTCACACCAGACTACTGTTATAACCCCTCACACTAGACTACTGCTATAACCCCTCACTCTAGACTACTGCTATAACCCCTCACACTAGACTACTGTTATAACCCCTCACACTAGACTAATGTTATAACCCCTCACACTAGACTACTGACATAACCCCTCACACCAGACTACTGTTATAACCCCTCCCACTAGACTACTGTTATAACCCCTCCCACTAGACTACTGTTATAACCCCTCACACTAGACTACTGTCATAACTCCTCACACTAGACTACTGTTATAACCCCTCACACTAGACTACTGTTATAACCCCTCACACTAGACTACTGTTATAACCCCTCACACTAGACTACTGTTATAACCCCTCACACTAGACTACTGCTATAACCCCTCACACTAGACTACTGTTATAACCCCTCACACTAGACTACTGTTATAACCCCTCACTCTAGACTACTGACATAACCCATCACACTAGACTACTGCTATAACCCCTCATACTAGACTACTGTTATAAACCCCTCACACTAGACTACTGTTATAAACCCCTAACACTAGACTACTGTTATAAACCCCTCACACTAGACTACTGCTATAACCCCTCACACTAGACTACTGGTATAACCCCTCACACTAGACTCCTGATATAACCCCTCACACTAGACTACTGCTATAACCCCTCACACTAGACTACTGTTATAACCCCTCACACTAGACTACTGTTATAAACCCCTAACACTAGACTACTGTTATAAACCCCTCACACTAGACTACTGTTATAACCCCTCACACTAGACTCCTGATATAACCCCTCACACTAGACTACTGCTATAACCCCTCACACTAGACTACTGTTATAACCCCTCACACTAGACTACTGTTATAAACCCCTAACACTAGACTACTGTTATAACCCCTCACACTAGACTACTGTTATAACCCCTCACACTAGACTACTGTTATAACCCCTCACACTAGACTACTGATATAAACCCCTCACACTAGACTACTGGTATAACCCCTCACACTAGACTACTGTTATAACCCCTCACACTAGACTACTGTTATAACCCCTCACACTAGACTACTGTTATAACCCCTCACACTAGACTACTGTTATAACCCCTCACACTAGACTACTGTTATAACCCCTCACACTAGACTACTGGTATAACCCCTCACACTAGACTACTGGTATAACCCCTCACACTAGACTACTGTTATAACCCCTCACACTAGACTACTGGTATAACCCCTCACACTAGACTAGACTACTGACTCCCTCTGTTACCCTATTACCCTGTTACCCTGTTACACTTACATTTTACTTATTTGTTTTACACATTTGTTTTAGCAGATGCTACTCAGAGCGATGTAAAGTCAGTGCATTCAACTAAAGTAGGTAAAACAACTACATATCACATATGTTAGCCCTCTGACCATGGACTCGCTGGCTATATGGGCCCAAGATGTTGTCCAATCACATCCACTAACGTCTTGCAGAGGGTGTCCATCTGTTTCTGAGTCTCCCACTGAAGCTGTGCCTTGACTGGACACTCTAAATAGTCATATATAATGTCCTATTATTGAAATGTATTATTATAAGTATGTATGTATGTAAATACACATATGTACATTTTTAGTTAAGCGTAAGATATTACAATGAGGGTGAGAATGATTAGAGTGTTTTTGGTTTTTTTCACATTTGTTTTCGTCGTTTGTTTCACAATTTACAATTTGAGAAAATTCTACCATCAAAATGTCCATGATTGACATTATAAAAGCCACTCTCTATGCTGTGTTATCTGTCCATCCTCAGCAGTTAACAAATCCTCAGCGGTTAACCCATTAGAGACAGTTAACAAATCCTCAGCGGTTAACCCATTAGAGTCAGTTAACCCATTAGAGTCAGTTAACCCATTAGAGTCAGTTAACAAATCCTCAGCGGTTAACCCATTAGAGTCAGTTAACCCATTAGAGTCAGTTAACAAATCCTCAGCGGTTAACCCATTAGAGTCAGTTAACCCATTAGAGTCAGTTAACAAATCCTCAGCGGTTAACCCATTAGAGTCAGTTAACAAATCCTCAGCGGTTAACCCATTAGAGACAGTTAACAAATCCTCAGCGTTTAACCCATTAGAGACAGTTAACAAATCCTCAGCGGTTAACAAATCCTCAGCGGTTAACCCATTAGAGTCAGTTAACAAATCCTCAGCGGTTAACCCATTAGAGACAGTTAACAAATCCTCAGCGTTTAACCCATTAGAGTCAGTTAACAAATCCTCAGCGGTTAACCCATTAGAGTCAGTTAACAAATCCTCAGCGTTTAACCCATTAGAGTCAGTTAACAAATCCTCAGCGGTTAACAAATCCTCAGCGGTTAACCCATTAGAGTCAGTTAACCCATTAGAGTCAGTTAACAAATCCTCAGCGGTTAACCCATTAGAGTCAGTTAACCCATTAGAGTCAGTTAACAAATCCTCAGCGGTTAACCCATTAGAGTCAGTTAACCCATTAGAGTCAGTTAACAAATCCTCAGCGGTTAACCCATTAGAGTCAGTTAACCCATTAGAGTCAGTTAACAAATCCTCAGCGGTTAACCCATTAGAGTCAGTTAACCCATTAGAGTCAGTTAACCAATCCTCAGCGGTTAACCCATTAGAGTCAGTTAACCACGTGAAACAGTACCGTGGTATTTCACAAAGAAATCCAGACACAGAAAAAGCATGACATTTCATTCAGGTGTCTCTCTCGTTATCGTTTAATAAATGTGCTGATTTTGATACTAATACATAAAAGGGATTAAAGGGGTGACAGTCTCTCTTCGCCCCCCCCCCCCCCCCCCCCCTATATATATATATATCAGGATAATTGTTGCATTAGGAAGCAAATTGGAGCTAAAATAACCAGATGCGGGGGAAGATAGCCATGTCCGCTGATGTCCCACTTGCGTGATGGTTATTTCAAGTTCAAGGAGAGTTCAAGCGTGGCGAAGGTAATCACACGAGTCTCAAGTATAGAGAGAGACAGTCTCTCGTCTCCGCCTTACGTCCGTTCTCAAGAAACTATAATCGTCACAAATATGACTTCGGAAGGAGGGTAATTGTCTTTGCTATTCATACCTCACTTCATTTCCCATAAGTCTTTATTTTTCTACCACTATTATGACGAGGGGATGTCCGTAACTAAGGCTTTCTAAGATAATATGGCCGTTATAATATTTCTCCCTCGTCCCCTCCTTGGCTGTTAGACTCCATTATTTGTGAAAGCGGCTGTCAATCCAAATTCAAAGAGATGGGAACTGTGTAAACCTTTATAGCCTCCGTAAAGAGCTGGGTCCCCCAGGCCCAGCCAAGTGTGTCTGTGTCTCTGTCTGTGTGTGTGCGTGTGTGTGTGCGGGTGCGTGTGTGTGTGCGGGTGCATGTGTGTGTGCGTGTGTGTGTGCGGGTGCATGTGTGTGTGCGTCAACATAGAAACATACTACATACTACATCAGCCATTAGATGGTCATTGGCCAGTGATAGGTATTCTCCTCCCACATAAATCTTCAGTATTTATTGTTCTGTCCACCTGTCCTGTCTGGCGATGCCCTCTGACAAACACAACGTTAGATGGTCATGTTGTTGTCTTACTTAAATAAAATGATAAAACATTACAATTTACTGTAAAGACCCTCAGTCGTTGTATACAACAACTAGGCTCTACAATAGCATCATGGTTATCAGTTGAATTATAGGCTCTACAATAACCTTAACGATGTGCGCTGAGAGTCGGGAAGCAAGTTCAGGGAGTATTTTAATAAATAAACGCAACATAAATACAAAATAAGAAACACGAACAACGCAACAGACATGACACAGGAACAGAAACAATAACGCCTGGGGAAGGAACCAAAGGGAGGGACATATATAGGGAAGGTAATCAGGGAAGTGACGAAGTCCAGGTTGAGTCTGATGACACGCAGGTGCGCGTAACTATGCTGACAGGTGCGCGTAACTACGGTGACAGGTGCGCGTAACGACGGTGACAGGTGCGCGTAACTACGGTGACAGGTTGCGCGTAAGTACGGTGACAGGTGCGCGTAACTATGGTGACAGGTGCGCATAACTACGTGGACAGGTGCGCGTAACAACGGTGACAGGTGTGCACCATAACGAGCAGCCTGGTGACCTGGAGCCCGGAGCGGGAGTGTGACACGTGACAATAACACTATGGTTATTAGTTCAATTAAGATATAGACTAGACAGTATACATGTGATAAACATAATCACACATTTTATATTACTTTATTTTTTAAATTAAAAACACTATTTTATATTTGTAAAAGCTGATTTATTCCAATTATCTCCATGTAAAAAAAGAAGAAGAAAAACAGAAAACAGTCAAATATTTAATTACGATGGTGCCGGACCGACCATGCTATTTCGTTTGTTTTTTCTCGTTGCTCGTATCTTGTTTTGTACATAGTGTTGCTGCTACCGTCTCTTATGACCGAAAAGAGCTTCTGGACATCAGGTGCGATTGCTGACCTGAAACTGGACGGAGAGTTCTTCTTCAATGAGTCAGGCGGGAGGGATATACTACTACAGACACCCGACCAGGCCCAGATCCCCGTGATTCACTGGAGAAGGAAACTGAGATTTAGTGGAAAAAGATCCGGGGTGCCTTGTGAGGATCAGGCGACGAGTAGCTAATCTGCCCTTTGCCTTTCATCCTGCTAGCTAATGTTCAATCACTGGAAAATAACTGGGACGAGCTGAAAGCATGCATATCCTACCAACGGGACATTAAAAACTGTAATATCTTATGTTCCACCGAGTCGTGGCTGAACGACAACATTAAGAGCACACCACACGATCAACCTAGAGAGTTTTCATCTGTATTTTTCGTAGCTGTCTACATACCACCACAGACCAATGCTGGCACTAAAACCGTGCACAATGAGCTGTATACCGCCATAAGCAAACAGGAAAGCACTAGAGGCTAGAGCTGCCGCTTTCAAGGAGCGGGACTCTAACCCGGAAGCTTACAAGAAATCCCGGTATGCCCTCTGATGAACCATCAAACAGGCAAAGCATCAATACAGGACTAAGATCGAATCGTACTACACCAGCTACGACGCTCGGCGGATGTGGCAGGGCTTTCGAACCATTACAGACTACAAAGGGAAGCACAGCCGAGAGCTGCCCAGTGACACAATCTCTATTGCACTCCACATCGCCCTTTCCCACCTGGACAAAAGGAACACCTATGTGAGAGTGCTATTCACTGACTACAGATCAGCGTTCAACACCATAGTGCCCTCAAAATTCATCACTAAACTAAGGAGCCTGGAACTAAACACCTCCCTCTGAAACTGGATCCTGGACTTCCTGACGGGCCGCCCCCAGGTGGTAAGAGTAGGTAACAACACATCCGCCACACTGATCCTCAGCACGGGGGCCCCTCAGAGGTATGTGCTCAGTCCCCTACTGTACTCCCTGTTCACTCATGACTGCACGGCCAGGCACGACTCCAACACCATCATTAAGTTTGCTGATGACACAACAGTGGTAGGCCTGATCACCGACAACGATGAGACAGCCTATAGGGAGGAGCTCAGAGACCTGTCAACAACCTCTCCCTCAACGTGATCAAGACAGAGGAGATGATTGTGGACTACAGAAAAAGGAGGACCGAGCACGCCCCCATTCTCATCGACGGGGCTGTAGTGGAGCAGGTTGAGAGCTTCAAGTTCCTTGGCGTCCACATCACCAACAAACTAGCATGGTTCAAGCACACCAAGACAATCGTGAAGAGGGCACGACAAAACCTATTCCCCCTCAGGAGACTGAAAAGATTTGGCATTGGTCCTCAGATCCTCAAAAGGTTTTACAGCGGCAGCATCGAGAGCATCCTGACTGGTTGCATCACTGCCTGGTATGGCAACTGCTCGGCTTCCGACCGCAAGGCACTACAAAGGGTAGTGCATTCAGCCCAGTACATCAACGGGGCCAAGCATCCTGCCATCCAGGACCTCTATACCAGGCGGTGTCAGAGGAAGGCTCTAAAATTTTTCAAAGACTCCAGCCACCCTAGTCATAGACTGTTCTCTCTGCTAACACACAGCAAGCGGTACCGGAGCACCAAGTCTAGGTCCAAGAGGCTCCTAAATTGCTTCTACCCCCAAGCTCTAAGACTCCTGAACAGCTTATCAAATGGCTACCCAGACTATTTACATTGTAAGTAAGTATTTCACTGTAAGGTCTACACCTGTTGTATTCGGCGCATGTGACAAATACAATTTGATTTGATTCGATTTGAATATTACCTTTAGGACATAAGAGAAGCATCACTTAAATTACATCACCTCATTAACTCTTACAATACGACAATAAGACAAATTACCCTCCTCTCCCATCCCTCCATCACCCCCACCCCCTGATCCCCCTTTCCCCTCCTCCCCCATCCCTCCATCACCCCCACCCCCTGATCCCCCTTTCCCCTCCTCCCCATCCCTCCATCACCCCCACCCCCTGATCCCCCTTTCCCCTCCTCCCCCATCCCTCCACCACCCCCACCCCCTGATCCCCCTTTCCCCTCCTCTCCCATCCCTCCATCACCCCCACCCCCTGATCCCCCTTTCCCCTCCTCCCCCATCCCTCCATCACCCCCACCCCCTGATCCCCCTTTCCCCTCCTCCTCCATCCCTCCATCACCCCCACCCCCTGATCCCCCTTTCCCCTCCTCCCCCATCCCTCTATCACCCCCACCCCCTGATCCCCCTTTCCCCTCCTCCCCATCCCTCCATCACCCCCACCCCCTGATCCCCCTTTCCCCTCCTCCCCCATCCCTCTATCACCCCCACCCCCTGATCCCCCTTTCCCCTCCTCCCCCATCCCTCCATCACCCCCACCCCCTGATCCCCCTTTCCCCTCCTCCCCATCCCTCCATCACCCCCACCCCCTGATCCCCCTTTCCCCTCCTCCCCCATCCCTCCACCACCCCCACCCCCTGATCCCCCTTTCCCCTCCTCTCCCATCCCTCCATCACCCCCACCCCCTGATCCCCCTTTCCCCTCCTCCCCCATCCCTCCATCACCCCCACCCCCTGATCCCCCTTTCCCCTCCTCCTCCATCCCTCCATCACCCCCACCCCCTGATCCCCCTTTCCCCTCCTCCCCCATCCCTCTATCACCCCCACCCCCTGATCCCCCTTTCCCCTCCTCCCCATCCCTCCATCACCCCCACCCCCTGATCCCCCTTTCCCCTCCTCCCCCATCCCTCTATCACCCCCACCCCCTGATCCCCCTTTCCCCTCCTCCCCCATCCCTCTATCACCCCCACCCCCTGATCCCCCTTTCCCCTCCTCCTCCATCCCTCCATCACCCCCACCCCCTGAACCCCCTTTCCCCTCCTCCCCCATCCCTCTCTCCATCTCTGTCTGTCTACGGAGGCCTGGCTTCGTGCCAAGGTGCATTCAGCCTTTCATGATTTGAATGATTGTCTAAAATGTGAATTATTTTCCCATTTCTCCAGACATTATAGTGTATGAACAGATAAGTAGTGGCTGTCCCTGTTCTGAGATAGGGGTTTTGGCTGGTGGCAGGATGCTTAAATGCCCTTCATAACGCCTAATGAAGTAGATTAATAATCTGATCAATAATTAGATGCAAAAAAAGTTGATGATTCTGTTAAAAAATATATTTAGGTCAAGATTCTTTAATATATTTGGAAACACTAG